>NW_012132900.1:0-214957 GCF_000001635.26 Mus musculus | reverse complement strand
GATCCTGAAGGTCTAATACCTCTCCCCAAACCCCTCCTTCCCAAATCTCTCCTTCCATCTGTGTCTTATGACTATTTTATTCCTCCTTCTAAGTGAGATTCAAGCTTCCTTGATAGTGCCTTCTTTCTTGTTTAGCTTTCTTGTATATGTGGAGTATAGCATGGTACCTGCATTTTGTAACTGATATCCATTTATAAGTAAGTACATATCACACCTGTCCTTTTGGGACTGGCATACTTCACTCACGATAATTTTCTCAAGTTTTACTCATTTACTGGCAAAATTCATGATGTCTTTTTTTTTCATAGCTGAACAGTATCCCATTGTGTCTACACATTATCCACATTTTTTTAAAATCTGTTTTTCAGTTGAGGGACATCTTTGTTGTTTTCAGTTTGTGGCTATTATGAGAAAAGCTATTATGAGCATAATTAATCAAGTGTCTTTGTGGGATATTGGAGCATCTTTTGAGTATATGCCCAGAAGTGGTATGGCTGGGACTTGAGGTAAAACTATTCACAGTTTTCTGAAAAACCACTGTACTGGCTAGTTTTGTGTCTACTTGACACAGCTGGAGTAATCACAGAGAAAGGAGCTTCAGTTGAGGAAATGCCTCTATGAGATCCAACTGTAAGGCATTTCCTCAATTAGTGATCAAGGGGGAAAGGCCCCTTGTGGGTGGGACCATCTCTGGGCTGGTAGTCTTGGGTTCTATAAGAGAGCAGGCTGAACAAGCCAGAAGAAGCAATCTAGTAAAGAACATCCCTCCATGGTATTTAGGTTGCTGTTTTGTCCTATTGACAGTGTCCCTTTTCTTACAAAAACTTTGCAGTTTCCTGAGGTCTTATTTATCAATTGTTGGTCTTAGAGCCTAAGTCAGTTATTCTTTCAGAAAATTATCTCTAGTACAAACGTGTTGGCATGTATTTCCCAGTTTCTTTTCTATAAGATATATTGGATCCTGTCTTACGTTGTGGTCTTTGTTCCACTTGGACTTGGTTTTGTGCAGGTTGATTATATATACATGTATTTTCATTCTTCTACATGTAGACACCCTCTTTACCATGGTTTCTAAGTTGAACTAGTGCATTTAATGGGAAAAAACCCACACAAACTCCTCAGGGCTTTGTTGGGCTTAGAAGTCAACCAGTGGGTCAAGAATAGAGCACTGATGTGATTTTTCTAATGAGTTCTCATACTCCTTGATTTTCAGAACTGAAGACATCAGGCAATGCTAAAATCCTTGCAGCTGTGCTCCTTGGATCCAAACTACTGCTGGCAATTGCTGTCATTGTCATTTACATACACAAGATGCAAAATGCCTAAATGTAAGTTAGAAGAGACAAAGATATATTAGTTAAATTTCTGTTACTGTGACTAAATTCCATGACTAAAATAGTTTATGGATGAAAGGGTTGATTTGGCCCCTTACTATTTCAGTATCTCATGAGTCCATCATGCAGCCAATACAGTAGTGTCAGCCAATGTAGACAAATGAGTTCTCACATTCTTAAGCGGAAAGCATGAACCAGATTAGATAGAAAGGAAATGTAAAAAGCATTTAATCTCAAAGTTCATTATTTGTGAAGTAGTTTCTCTAACAGTGCTATATCAGCTAAGTTTTCCAAAGAGCAATGACAACTGGGAATCAAGATTCAGTATCCTATTTAGTATATAGGGCACAATTTGTATTCAAAACACCAAATGGATGTTAGTCTATGTAGTTCCTAGAAGGAGCAAGACCAATAGAAGGGCCATACTGTTCATTATACATTGTTTAAACAGAGCCGCCTCAAGAATCTCAAAGGGTACTTTGAGTCATTCTAACCTTCCAGAAAGTTTGTTCATATTGTATAATTGTTAGTCCAGCATCAATAGAGATGCCCAACATATCCTAGAAGATGGGATGACCCTAGGCCCCAGCGGTAGGCTATTGGTTATTAGCTTCAAAAGTCCTATTTGAGGTGATTACAGAAAAAGACAAGGAGTGCATGGGAAGGATCTATCTAGATTCGGTGCCAAAATTTAGACATTTAATAAGTCCTGTAAAAATGACCATTTCTACTTTGATCTGTCTGTCATCATGGAGAATAGATTCAGAAGATTGCATGATTCAGGAGCTAAACTGAAATGCTACATGTCACTTTTTTAATATGGGCATCTTATTCACTCAGGACAGGGGTGCTAAGAGAAGAGCTGTATCAGGAACACTATAGAACTAAGATAATCTGTAAATGATGAATGAAGTATCCAGTCAGAATTGATTCTCCATAGTTTTTCCTTTCATCATCCACCACATTGGAGCCTAAATATCTACCATCACTTTCCTTGTAGGAGCATAGCATGGAAATAGATGCTGATAAGAAGCCATTGAAGACTCCTCATAAAGACACCATTAGAAGGAAAACTTCAACTCACAATTTCGTGTTTTTCTGCTGCATATGTATTGTTATCCCAGAGTTTTAATGCTGTGCCTATTGAGTTATATTCTTGGTATCTTTATTTTCATTATTAAAAGAATTCAAGGATGTACATGGTAATATCTATTCTTGGTTGTCAACTTGACTATATCTGAAATGAACTGTAATCCAGAATTGGAGGGCATACCTACTGAAAAGGAGTTGGAAATACCTGATATTCCTTGGCTTAATGTTGATGAGGCAACTTTAAGGCTCAGGGGAATTGCAATTCTAGAGTGCATATGTTATGTAAAACCTAATCCTCCACAATGGTAAGGCCCAGAAGATATGGCCTTCATCAATCTTATAAGATGGTAAGAGGGGCACAAAGACATTTGAAGAATTTCATTCTTGCCCTTTACCTTGTGCCATACCTTAGGGTTTGATGATGCTGCTCACTTGGATGAATTGAATGCAAAGAGTTTAATTAGGCCTTGAGGTAACAAGGTCCAAGTGGCAGCACTGAATAGCCAAAGATAAGGTGATTGTACCTACTATAATGGGAAGTATAGACAAGACAACATTCATAATGACCTAGCCTCTAATGGCCAGCATAGGAAAGGTGAAATTTATAATGGCATAACTCATATGTACCTTTGGTACTGGCTAATCAATCATGGTATTTCCAGGCATGAAATAGATAGGAAGCCTACTGCATATGTGTTTGATATGTATAAGCAGAGAAATTCTCAGACAAATGAAAAAAATACTTCATCGGTTGATGGCAAAAAAATAATCTTGGCCAGTGAATTAATTTGCAGACTTGAGCCAGTTTGCAGACCCATAACCTCTTGAATAAATGTATGTCCAGGTTCCCCTAGGAAGGATCTTGAGGAAACACCTGAAAGTTTTGCTGTTAGTCTTTTTCCCGTTCTTCACAAAAGGGTTCTTTGGCCTTTTACAAGTGTAACTGTACACTGGGGGAAAGGAAATAATCAAATGTTCTATGGTCCATTGGATATTAGTCTGACTTGACCCTGATTCCAGGAGATCACAAGAAACACTGTTGCTCTCCAGTTAAAGTAGTAGTTTATGGAGGTGTGGTGATTAATGGAATTTTGGCTGATGACTGACTCACAGTAGGTCCAATAGGTCCTCAAACACATCTTGTCATTTCTGCAGTTACAGAATGTATAACTGGGATAAATATACTAAGATGTTGGCAGAATCCTTACATTGGTTCCCTGACCTCTGGAGTGTGGGACAAAGAAATTAGTGAATCAAAACCAGTATCTTATTCATGGAGGAATTGAAGGGGTGGTGGTTCTCACTACATCTCCCTTTATCTCTCAAATGTGACCAGTGCAGAAGACATGGAGAATGTCAGTTGATAATTGGAAACTAAGTCAGAATTGAGAGTTCATCTCTGTAGATTTTTCTTTTTATCAGTATGAAGTGTCCTTCTTTGTCTTTTTTGATAACTTTTGATTAAGCATTGATTTTATTTGATATTAGAATGGTTACTTCAGCTTGTTTCTTGGGACCACTTGCTTGGAAAATTGTTTTCCAACCTTTTACTCTGAGGTAGCGCCTGTATTTGTCACCAAGGTGAGTTTCCTGTATGCACCAAAATGCTGGGTTCTATTTACGTATCCAGTCTGTTAGTCTACGTCTTTTTGGGGGAATTGAGTCCATTGATATTAAGAGATATTAAGGAAAAGTGATGGTTACTTCCTCTTACTTTTGTTGTTAGAGGTGGAATTATGTTTGTGTGGCTATCTTCTTTTGAGTTTGTTGAAAGAAAATTACTTTCTCCCTTTTTCTAGGTTGTAGTTTCCCATCTTGTGTTGATATTTTCCATCTATTATCCTTTGTAGGGCTGGATTATGGAAAGATATTGTGTAAATTTGGTCTTGTCATGGAATATCTTGGTTTGTCCGTGTATGGTAATTGAGAGATTTGCTGGGTATAGTAGCATGGGGCTGGTATTTGTGTTTGCATAGGGTCTGTATGATATCTGCCCAGGATTTTTTAGCTTTCATAGTCTCTGGTGAGAAGTCTGGTGTAATTATCATTGGTCTGTCTTTATATGTTACCTGACCCTTTCACTTACTGCTTTTAGTATTCTTTCTTTGAATTGTGCATTTGGTGTTTTGACTGTTATGTGATGGGAAGAATTACTTTTCTGTTCCAATCTATTTTGAGTTCTGTAGGCTTCTTTTATGTTTATGGATATCTCTTACTTTAGGTTAGGGAAGTTTTCTTCTATAAGTTTGTTGAAGATATTTACTGGCCCTTTAAGTTTGGAATCTTCACTAGTTTCTATTTGTATTATTCTTAGATTTCATCTTCTCATTGTGTCCTGGATTTCCTGGATGTTTCTCTTATGGTCTTTACTGTTGCTAGGTAACTGGGGAGGAATTTAGTCTGAAGGTCAGAAGCTTGGGATATTGCCTCACTATATCTGACTGGATCTTCCTATATCTATCTCTATCTCTATCATCTCTATCAATCATCTCTATCATCTCTATCATCTCTCTATCTCTATCTCTATCTCTATCTCTATCTATCTATATCTATATCTGCCTGTTTTTCCTGTGATCCTGATTGTGTCAGAACTCCTCAGAGTTCAGCTGTTATCCTGTGATCCTGGGATTCTGGGTGTGTCAGCGCTCCTAGGGATCACACTGCCTCTGTAACCCTGAGATCCTGGTTTGACCAAGCTCCTGGGATCCTGTAATCCTATGATCCCATGGTTCTGGGCATGTTAGAGCTCCTGGGAGTAGAGCTTCCTCTGGGTGTTATGGGACTGGCTGCAGAGTTTGTGCCCAGTGCAAGGGCACCAGCATTGATAAAAGAAACTAAAGCTCAAAGAACACATCACACCCCACACAATAATAGTGAGATATTTCAAAACCCCACTCTCAGCAATGTACAGATTATGGGAACAAAAACGAAATAGAGACACAATTAAACTAACAGAACTTATGACCAAATGGATCTAACAGGTATTTATAGAACATTTTACCCTAAAGCAAAAAACACCCTTCGGAGGGTGGACAAGGGACAACCCAACCTGGGAGCCCCAGTGGTACTTTCCTAAAGCCCTGAGGTTATAGAAGAGAGGAGTGAGGGAAGAGAGGTTCCCACATCAGCAAGAGTGAACACAGCGAATCTTGACTGGAGCACAGGAAGGCCTTCCATTGGGAGATTAGAAACAGCTCATTAGGAGAAAGCCTATACCATCCTCCAAGCATAGTGGGCCTTGATGAGCAGGGACATTCTATGGTTTTAGAGCTTTATTATAGAAAGGCAGGGTGAAAGAGAGAAGGTAGAAAAAAGAGAGAGGAAAATCTAGAGAGAAAGAGAGTAAGAGGGAAAGAATGGGAGGAGAGGAGAGAGGAGAGGAGAAGACAAAGAGAGGAGAGAGGAGAGAAGACAAAGAGAGGAGAGAGGAGAGAAGACAAAGAGAGAGGAGTGAGAGGGTGAGAGTAAGAAGTAAGAGAGAGACCAATAAGAGATAGGGGTGAGGCCAAGCAACCCCTCTTATGGTCTTTACTGTTGCTAGGTAACTGGGGAGGAGTTTAATCTGAAAGTCAGAAGCTTGGCATATTGCCTGTGTTATTTCTAGCCAGGCTTCCCTTGTGGGGGATGTGGGGGGCAGTAACTAAGGCAGGAGCCAGAGTTCCAGGAGCATGAGGGAACGCTTACCATGTCATGTAGGTGAATTATTACCCTTTCAGGGTTCAGACCTCAGCTCAACTGGAGCCCATCTGTGCATAGCCCAATGCCCAACGTACACCCAAGAGGAGTAGATAGCAGGAAATAATCAAACTCGGATGTGAAATCAACCACATAGAAACAAACAAAGAAAAAGAACTATATAGAGAATCAGCCAAACGAGAAGCTGGTTCTTTGAGAAAATCAACAAGATAGATAAACCCTTAGCTAGAATAACCAGAGGGCACAGAGGCAGTATCCAAATTAATAAAATCAGAAATGAAAAGGAAAACATAACAACAAAATATATCTTAAAATAGTTATTCTGTTTGCTGTATATTAACAGTTGAAAATATTAAAGTAATGTTCTAAACAAGCAAACAAACAAAAATAAAATAAAACTAAATGAGGGCTCCTCTAGTTTACCTAGGATAATAACTATACCTGAAGTACTGAACATCAGGAAGAAACTCTATGAACAAAAACAAAAGAAGTCTATGAATTGTTTGATAATCCAGGAGGAGTCCTCCTGCAGTTCAAGGATCAGATTACAGCAGGAAATATAGCTAGAGAGAAGCACCTGGAAGGCAAAACAGCAGTCTCCAATGAGATCTCCAGCTGCATATTTCACATGTTACAGAAAGCTGGTATAAAAACTGCTTTCATGAAAAAGTTTGGGGAGACTGCTTTCATTGCATACCAGTGTGAAATGATTTCAGTTGAATGGGGCCGAAGAATAGCAATGGCATCTTTTGTCAAAAGGAACTCTGGTGTAATGGAAGGGTATAAGTTTTATCCACCAAAAGTGTAGATGTTCTTCAAGAATGATGCCAATAATGATCCACCATGGTCTGAGAAGCAAGCCATCACTGCAAAACTGTGTTTTGCTGGACTTATTCTAGGGCTGACTGAAGTGGACATCATGAGTCATGCCACACAAGCTATATTTGGAATCCTGGAGAAATCCTGGCTGCCCCAGAACTAACTGTATGCTGGTTGATAGGAAGATTGAATTTGACATTGATATAGCCATCAAAGAGATTTGTTCTTGCTAATGTCATTGATAATGACTCCTGGAGTCATGATCTTAAAGAATTAACTCTGGAAGGACTCTAGATGGTAAAGAAAAAATTTGAGTGGGTTGTAAAACAAGTGGTATTGCTTCTCATGCCAGACAGTCAGTGGAGGTGGTAGTGCTGATGGGTTCAACTTCTGACCTTGGTTACTGTGAAAAAATTAGGAAAGCCTGTAGAAATTTTGGAATTCCATATGAACTTAGAGTAACATCTGCATGAAAAGGACCAGATGAAACTTTGAATATTAAAGCTGTATATGAAGTGGATGACATACCTACTGTATTTGTCACAGTGGCAGGCAGAAGCAATGGACTAGGCCCAGTGATATCTGGTAATACTATGTATCCAGCTATCAGCTGTCCCTCAATCAAATCAGACTGGTTGCTCAGGATGTGTGGTCATCTCTGACTACCCAGTGATCTTGCCTGTTCATTTAGTGTTTGGATAATTCTGTGTGGAGGTTTTCTTTTCTGATCCCACTTATTTAGTTTTCTATAGGCTTCTTGTACATTTATTGCCATCTCTTTCTGTAGATTGGGGAAGTTTTTTTCTATTATTTTATTGAAGACATTTTCAGGTCCTTTGAGCTGGGAATGTTCATTCTCTATTCTGATTATCCTTAGATTATCTTTTCACTGTGTCTTGAATTTCCTGGATGCTTTGGGTTAGGAGTTATTTTTGTTTGGTTGGTTGGTTTTGTTTTGAATTTTCTTTCACAGTTGTGTCAATCTTTTCTACTGTATCTTCTATATCTGAGATTCTCTACTTTGTCTCTTTTATTCTGTTGGTAATATTTACACCTGAAATTCCTAACCTCTTTCCTAGTTTTTCCATTTCCAGGTTTGCCTCCATTTGTGTTTTCTTTATTTTTTCTACTTCTACTTTTAGGTCTTGGATCACTTTATTCAATTCCTTCACCTGTTTACCTGTGTTTTCCTGTATTTCTTTCAGTGAGTTATTGATATAATCCTTAATGGACTCTATTATCTTCATGAGATAGAATCTTAGGGCAGATTCCCGATTTTCAGGTGTGTTGATGTTTTCAGGGCTTGTTGTGGTGGGAAAACTGGGTCTGATGATTCCTAAGTATATTGGCTTCTGCTGCTTATGGACTTGTACTTGCCTTTCACCATCTGGATATCCCTGGTGTTTGTTGGTCTGGATGACTGTCTGGCATCTACCTTTTTTTTGTCCCTGGGTTGCTTCAGATCTCCTGGTAGGCTTGAAACCTTGACTGTCCCAGACCACCTGTGGTGCCTTCCAACTGGGGGCTCTTCACAGGGGCATAAAAGCGGCTGATCGGTTGCCCTGGCTTCAGTAGATCTCCTGTGAGGCCTTCAGACCTTTGGGACTTCAGTGGAGTTGTCAAACTGCTGTTCAACTGTGCTCACTGCAGCCTATCTTCAACTGCTCTGAGTGCCTACGGTCCTTAACTGCTCATGTGCTCTGAGTGCAGTGGGCCCAACTGTTCTGTGTGCAGCAGGTTCTCTAGTATGGGTCAGGACATGGTGTCTTCACTGGAGCAGACCAACTAAGAGTTTGCCCCAGCATAAAGAACTGGAAGGAAGAGGTGGGCAGGACAGAAGGGGAGTGCTATTCAGGAGGGTAGGGTGTTTGGTGAGTGTTGGGTCCTGCATCCACCTGGCTCCCAACAGCAGCTCTGTGACTCTGAAGGAAAGGGGTGTGTTCTTACCAACTGCTCTGAGTTTAGCGGATCCTCTAGGAGGCTTCAGGATATATTGTCTTCACTGGAGCAGACCAGCTAAGTATCTGTCCCAGAAGAAAGAACCAGGAAGAAGGGCATTGAGGTTTTATTAATTAATTATTTTATTTATTTACATTCTAAAGTTGCCCTCTCCCTGTCCCCCTCACAGAAATCTTTCTCCCATATACCTCTTTGCCTCTGAGAGTGTGCTGTCTGTATATCCCTCCCCTTGACCCATCAAGTCTCTATGGGATTAGGTGCATCATTTCCCACTGAAGCCAGATAACACATATTGGGTTACCCACTCTGCTATTTATGTGCTGGTGGCCTTGGACCAGCCTGTTTATGCTCTTTGGTTGGTGGCTCAGTCTCTGAATGTTCCCAGGGCTCCAATTAGTTGAAGGTGTAGGGTTTCCTATGGGCTTGCCACCTCCTTTCTTTCCTTCATTCCTTCCTCTAACTCTTCTACATCCCATGGATAGGCACCAATACCTGAAACTCTCATTGATGATATATTGTGCTTGCAGACAGAAGTCAGTATGGCTATCTTCTGAGAGGTTCTATTCACAGCTAATTGAGATAGATGGAGACACCCACAGCCAAGCACTGGACAACAGTTGGGATCCCATATAGTGTTCAATATTTTCAATTAACATCTGTTAATTAAGTCAGAAAGGAACCTTGTATTTTTGCAGTTCCTTTTATGACTATGTTGTGCTTTTAGGACTAGATTGCAAATATCCATACAGTAAACATTAAGCTCATAAATGAATGAGTACATAATTGATTATATGGATTTGTCTTCTTAAAATTTCTTCACGTACTTTCCAGCTAGTTCCTGAAAGGACATTGTACCATACTTGAATGCTACATTTTCATGGAACTAAGGTATTTAGCTTTCTTTCATTATAACCAAAATACTTGCAACAATTAGCTTATAATGAAATGTTAATTTTTGTGCCAGCTTCAAAAGTTATAGTTCCTGATGTAATGGGTCTTTCTGTCTTTGTGCATATAGTTAAACAGCATTTCACAGGGTTATTCTGGTTCAGAGGTAGCTATTCACCTCATGATATCAGGAATCAAAGAGCAAGACAGTAAGATTACAACCTCCTTCCAGCATATGCTGAGTATAACATATCACTTCCTATATCTCACTTCTTAAGCTTCCACAACCCTCTGATTTGACAAATGGATCAAAACATGGGTCCTAACGTGGACCTTGTGGAGGCTGGGATTAAGACAAAATACAAACTATAGTACTAAAGAAGTGCTTTAAAAAGGAAATAAAATTGATTTAAGTCAATGAAATAGAGGCAAAGGAAACAACAATAATGGTCCTCAGAATCTGAAACAACGTAAGACAAAATATAATATGATCCAAATTTAAAATCAGTGCCTCAAATCAAGAAAAGTCTGACAGGACCTAAATAGACATATTAAGTAAAATTCACATAGCATCCCATGTTGGATCTCAAAGTGTAACAAGAATATTAAGAATGAGATAAAGAAAAAGCAAATTCATAAAATGTATAGAATGCAAAAATTACTGTGCTGTCACTCAGCAAGGTACAATAGGTCATAGGAAATAAAGATAAATTGGTGAAAGGCTTTTAGAAAGATTGGAATCCCCATGGTTTCAGTGGTTCCTGACCCATGACATGTATGTGAGGTTCTTGGGTAAACAAAGCCTTAATGACTTGGGAGACCCTGAGATAGAATGAGTCATAGGAAGGAGCAAGATATGCAAGAGGAAGACTTTTACCTCCATCAACCATGCACACTTTTCAGTTCCATTTCTAAACTTGTCTCAGCCATTTTTTTCTCCACATTTATTATCAGGAAGAAAGAGTCCTTGTTCCATATATTTTCCTCATATCACAATCCACCCCTTCTAATGTTTTAATATAGGATTTGGAAGACATTTACAGGAGAGACATTCAAACATAGCTCACTATCTTTTCACAGAAAAAGATACTCAGAGCTTTTCATGTGAACTTTAAATAGTGCTGGGAAGACAAAAAGCATGTGAAAAACTCTAAGTGTCCAGAATGTCTCTTGTTGTCTACTTTGTTGGGGAGCAGCTGCATGTAAATATGGATAGAATGTTTAAACCATCTTTACAAAGAAATGGAATGGGGCACTTACTAGATCACCAGGAAGAGCAAAGAAAACAAAGTGCAGATAAAAACAAAACAAGTCTTTACAACTTAAGAAATAGTTAATTCTTATATCTGTAAAGTGGAAATGTGTATTGTACAGGTAATTTCACTCTTTCGTTAGAGTCCCAAGTGTCAGACTATTTTTGAATATAGAATGTGTCATCTATAGGATGGGACACAGGGCCCCCAATGGAGGAACTAGAGGAAGTACCCATGGAGCTGAAGGGGTCTGCAAATCTAAAGGTGGAACAGCAATATGAAATATCCAGTATCTCCAGAACTCGTGTCTCTAGCTGCATATGTCGTAGAAGATGGCCTAGTCAGTCATCATTAGGAAGAGAGGCCCCTTGGCCTTGCAAACTTTATATGTTCCAGTACAGGGGAATGCCAGGGCCAACAATTGGGAGTGGTTGGGTAGGGGAGCAGGGTAGGGGGAGGGTATAGGGGACTCTTGGGATAGCATTTGAAATGTAAATGAAGAAAATATCAAATAAAAATAATTCTTTATAGTAAACACAATGTTGGAGCAGAGACTGAAGGAATGTCTATCCAGAAACTGCCCCACCTGGGGATCCATCACATAAACAAACACTGAACCCAGACCCTATTGCATATACTAACAAGATCTTGCTGACAGGAGCCTGATATAACTGTCTCCTCAGGGGCTCTGCCAGTGCTTGACTAATACAGAAATGGATGCTCACAGACATCCATTGGACTGACCGCAAGGTCTCCAATGGTGGAGCTAGAAGGACTCAAGGAGCTGAAGAGGTTTGCAGCCCCATAGGAGGAACAACAATATGAACTAACCCGTAACCCCAGAGCTCCCTGGGACTAAACCACCAATCAAAGAAAACACCCAGAAGGACTTGTGGCTCTAGCTGCATATGTAGCAGAGGATGGCCAAGTTGGTCATCAATGGGAGAAGAGGCCCTGGTCCTGTGAATGTTCTATACCACAGTATGGGGGAATGCCTGGGCCAGGAAATCGGGGTTGGGGAGCAGGAGGACAGGGGAGGGGATAGGGAATTTTCAGAGGGGAAACTAGGAAAGGGGATAACATTTGAAATGTAAATAAGAAAATATCTAATAAAAAAATAACAGGTAGTCAGTTCTGAATTTGAGTATGGTTATTGTTTGAATTTTCTCCCCCCGCCCCTTTCTTTCTTTTTCCAACTTTCTGAGTTTCAGTCTCTCTCTGATTTCCAGACTGGTCTTGAACTGGAACTGAGAGTTAGGACCACAATTTGTGACTGTTTTATAAAGGTTACTTTTTAGGAGTCCAGTTATACTCATCACAGTTCTTAGACAGTTGGGAAAGCAGTACTCGAGATGTTTTGCAAAGATTAGTTTGGGTTGTTTTTTTTTTTTTTTCTCCCTCTCTATCTCCATCTCCAACTCATTCTCCCTCTCCTCCTTCTTCTATCACTACCCCTTCCCCCATGTATGAGAGACTGAGAGAATAAGTTTAAATAGGAAGAATTTAAGTAAAGCAACTCTTCTTTCTAGTATAGGTGCACACCATCCTATCCATGGGTCACTTTACCTCAAACGAACAAAAGATTTATCTCCCTAAACAGAAGCAAAGCATCAGCAAAGGTCTTTAGAAATTTCCTGGGTGTTCACAGAGCAATACAAACTCAACTTTCCAGTCTCCAAAATCCTATGAGTCATTTACATGAATGAAATCTCAAGAAGACAATTCTCTTTTGAAAGGAAAAATAAATTAAACGACACCAAAGCCTACACTGGACTGGCTAGAATACACTAATGTGAACCGGAACATTTCTTTTTAGCTCTGATGTAGGTGGTTTCTGCCCTCTCATCCTATATTTCACAGTTCAACTTCCAAATCTAAAGTAGTTAATTGATTGCAGAAAGGAAAAGAGGAGTTTCAGGAAATATGATTGTTTTATACCAGAAAAAAACTTCAGTGCATATCTGTTGTTTAGTTTTGTTTTCATATTTTTATGGGGAGCCCTAAATCATACCCATGGATTTCCCAGTCAAATTACATTTGTGTTTTCTAGTAAAGTGTTTTCTTTTGTTAAACACCACTCAAATTTCTTCATAGTACATCAAAGTTAGAGGTATATATATATATATATATATATATATATATATATATATGTGTGTGTGTGTGTGTGTGTGTGTGTGTGCGTGTGTGTGTATATATATATATATATATATATACATATATATGAATGACATATTATTGTTCATGTAAGTCTTTGGAGAAACATTCGCCTCATTTGAACACACCACTTCATTTATATTATACACGAAGTCTCCTTTTCCTGTTCATTTTTTTCTGTGATTTTTATTTTATTTTTTAAAATTTTTTATTAGGTATTTTCCTCATTTACATTTATAATGCTATCCCAAAAGTCCCCCATACCCTCCCCCCCATACATCCTGTACTGGTTAGTTTTGTGTCAACTTGACACAGCTGGAGTTATCACAGAGAAAGGAGCTTCAGTTGAGGAAATGTCTCCATGAGATCCAACTGTAAGGCATTTTCTCAATTAGTGATCAAGGGGGAAAGGCCCTTGTGGGTGGGACCATCTCAGGGCTGGTAGTCTTGGTTCTATAAGAAAGCAGGCTGAGCAAGCCAGGTGAAGCAAGCCAGTAAAGAACATCCCTCCATGGCCTCTGTATCAGCTCCTGCTTGCTGACTTGTTTGAGTTCCAGTCCTGATTTCCTTTGGTGATAAACAGCAGCATGGAAGTGTAAGCCGAATAAATCCTTTCCTCCTCAACTTGCATCTTGGTCATGATGTTTGTGCAGGAATACAAACCCTGACGAAGACACATCCATACTAACCCGCTCCCACTTTTTAGCCCAGGCATTCCCCTGTAGTGGGGCATATAAAGTTTGCAAGTCCAATGGGCCTCTCTTTCCAGTGATGGCCGACTAGGGCATCTTTTGATACATATGTAGCTAGAGTTAAGAGCTCCAGGGTACTGGTTAGTTCATAATGTGGTTCCACCTATAGGGTTGCAGATCCCTTTAGCTCCTTGGGTATTTTCTCTAGCTCCTCCATTGGGGGCCCTGTGATCCATCCAATAGCTGATTGTGAGCATCCACTTCTGTGTTTGTTGGGCCCCAGCATAGTCTCACAAGAGACAGCTATATCTGGGTCCTTTCAGCACAATCTTGCTAGTGTATGCAATGGTGTCAGCTTATGGAGGCTGATTATGGGATGGATCCCTGAATATGGCAGTCTCTAGATGGTCCATCCTTTTGTCACAGCTCCAAACTTTGTCTCTGTAACTCCTTCCATGGGTGTTTTGTTCCCAGTTGTAAGAAGGGGCAAAGTGTCCACACTTTGGTCTTCGTTCTTCTTGAGTTTCATGTGTTTTGCAAGTTGTAACTTATATCTTGGTTATTCTAAGTTTCTGGGCTAATATCCACTTATCAGTGAGTACAAATCATTTGAGTACTTTTGTGATTGGGTTACCTCACTCAGGATAATGCCCTCCAGGTCCAACCATTTACCTAGGAATTTCATAAATTCATTCTTTTTAATACCTGAGTAGTACTCCATTGTGTAAATGTACCACATTTTTTGTATCCATTCCTCTGTTGAGGGGCATCTGGGTTCTTTCCAGCTTCTGGCTATTATAAATAAGGCTGCTATAAACATAGTGGAGCATGTATCTTTCTTAGTAGTTGGAACATCTCCATATGCCCATGAGAGGTATTACAGGATCCTCCAGTAGTACCATGTCCAATTTTCTGAGAAACCTCCAGACTGATTTCCAGAGTGGTTGTACAAGCTTGCAATCCCACAAACAGTGGAGGAGTGTTCCTCTTTCTCCACATCCTTGCAAGCATCTGCTGTCACCTGAATTTTTGATCTTAGCCATTCTCACTGGTGTGAGATGGAATCTCAGGGTAGTTTTGATTTGCATTTCCTTGATGATTAAGGATGCTGAACATTTTTTCAGGTGTTTCTTAGCCATTCGGTATTCCTCAGGTGAGAATTCTTTGTTTAACTCTGAGCCCCAATTTTTAATGGGGTTATTTGATTTTCTGGAGTTTACCTTCGTGAGTTCTTTATATATACTGGATATTAGTCCCCTATCTGATGTAAGATAGGTAAAGATCCTTTCCCAATCTGTTGGTGGTTATTTTGTCTTATTGACAGTGTCTTTTACCTTACAGAAGCTTTGCAGTTTCATGAGGTCCCATTTGTCAATTCTTGATCTTACAGCACAAGCCATTGCTCTTCTATTCAGGAATTTTTTTCCCTGTGCCCATATCTTTGAGGCTTTTCCCCATTTTCTCCTCTATAAGTTTCAGTGTCTCAGGTTTTATGTGGAGCTCCTTGATCCACTTAGATTTGACCTTAGTACAAGAAGATAGGAATGGATCAATTCGCATTCTTCTACATGATAACCACCAGTTGTGCCAACACCATTTGTTGAAAATGCTGTCTTTCTTCCACTGGATGATTTTAGCTCCCTTGTCAAAGATCAAGTGACCATAGGTGTGTGGGCTCATTTCTGGGTCTTCAATTCTATTCCATTGGTCTACTTTTCTGTCGTTTTACCAGTACAATGACATTTTTATCACAATCACTCTGTAGTAAAGCTTTAGGTCAGGCATGGTGATTCCACCAGAGGTTCTTTTATCCTTCAGAAGAGTTTTTGCTATCCTAGGTTTTTTGTTATTCCAGATGAATTTGCAGATTGTTCTTTTTAATTTGCTGAAGAATTGAGTTGGAAATTTGATGGGGATTGCATTGAATCTGTAGATTGCTTTTGGCAAGATAGCCATTTTTACAATGCTGATCCTGCCAATCCATGAGCATGGGAGATCTTTCCATCTTCTGAGAACTTCTTTAATTTCTTTCTTCAGAGACCTGAAATTCTTGTCATACAGATCTTTCACTTCCTTAGTTAGAGTCACACCAAGGTATTTTATAATATTTGTGACTATTGAGAAGGGTGTTGTTTCCCCAATTTCTTTCTCAGCCTGTTTATTCTTTGTGTACAGAAAGTCCATTGACTTGTTTGAGTTAATTTCATATCCAGCTACTTCACTGAAGCTGTTTATCAGGTTTAGGAGTTCTCTGGTGGAATTTTTAGGGTCACTTATATATACTATCATATTATCTGCAAAAAGTGATATTTTGACTTCTTATTTTCCAATTTGTATCCCCTTGATCTCCTTTTGTTGTCGAATTGCTCTGGCTAGGACTTCAAGTACTTTGTTGAAGAGGTAGAGAGAAAGTGGGCAGCCTTGTCTAGTCCCTAATTTTAGTGGGATTGCTTCCAGCTTCTCACCATTTACTTTGATGTTGGCTACTGGTTTGCTGTAGATTGCTTTTATCATGTTAGGTGTGGGCCTTGAATTCCTGATCTTTCCAAGACTTTTATCATGAATGGGTGTTGGATGTTGTCAAATGCTTTCTCAGCCTCTAATGAGATGATCATGTGGTTTTTGTCTTTGAGTTTGTTTATATAATGGATTACGTTGATGGATTTTCGTATATTAAACCATCCCTGTATCCCTGGAATAAAACCTACTTGGTCAGGATGGATAATTATTTTGATGTGCTTTTGGATTCAGTTAGCGAGAATTTTATTGAGTATTTTTGCATCGATATTCATAAGGGAAATTGGTCTGAAGTTCTCTATCTTTGTTGGATCTTTCTGTGGTTTAGGTATCAGAGTAATTGTGGCTTCATAGAATGAGTTGGGTAGAGTACCTTCTACTTCTATTTTGTGGAATAGTTTGTGCAGAACTGGAATTAGATCTTCTTTGAAGGTCTGATAGAACTCTGCACTAAACCCATCTGGTCCTGGGCTTTTTTTGTTTGGGAGACTATTAATGACTGCTTCTATTTCTTTAAGGGATATGGGACTGTTTAGATCATTAACTTGATCCTGGCTTAACTTTGGTACCTAGTATCTGTCTAGAAATTTGTCCATTTCGTCCAGGTTTTCCAGTTTTGTTGAGTATAGCCTTTTTTAGAAGGATCTGATGGAGTTTTGGATTTCTGTAGGGTTTGTTGTTATGTCTCCCTTTCATTTCTGATTTTATTAATTAGGATGCTGTCCCTGTGTCCTCTAGTGAGTCTGGCCAAGGGTTTATCTATCTTGTTGATTTTCTCAAAGAATCAGCTCCTCTTTTGGTTGATTCTTTGAATAGTTCTTCTTGTTTCCACTTGGTTGATTTCACCCCTGAGTTTGATAATTTCCTGCTGTCTACTCCTCTTGGGTGAATTTGCTTCCTTTTTTTCTAGAGCTTTTGGGTGTGTTGTTAAGCTGCTAGTGTGTGTGCTCTCTAGTTTCTTTTTGGAGGCACTCCAAGCTATGAGTTTCCCTCTTAGAAATGCTTTCATAGTGTCCTATAAGTTTGGGTATGTTGTGGCTTCATTTTCATTAAACTCTAAAAAGTCTTTAATTTCTTTATTTAATCCTTCCTTGACCAAGGTATCATTGAGAAGAGTATTGGTCAGTTTCTACGTGAATGTTGGCTTTCCATTATTTATGTTGTTATTGAAGATCAGCCTTAGTCCATGGTGGTCTGATATGATTCATGGGATGACTTCAATATTTTTGTATATGTTTAGGCCTGTTTTGTGAACAATTTTATGTTCAATATTGGAAAAGGTATCATGATGTGCTGAGAAGGTATATCCTTTTGTTTTAGGATAAAATGTTCTGTAGATATCTATTAAGTCTATCTGTTTCATCACTTCTCTTAGTTTCACTGTGTCCCTGTTTATTTTGTTTCCACTATCTGTCCATTGATGAAAGTGGTGTGTTGAAGTCTCCCACTATTATTGTGTGAGGTTCATATGTGCTTTGAGCTTGACTAAAGTTTCTTTAATGAATGTGGCTGCCCTTGCATTTGGAGCATAGATATTCAGAATTGAGAGTTCCTCTTGGAGGATTTTACCTTTGATGAGTATGAAGTGTCCCTCCTTGTCTTTTTTGATAACTTTGGGTTGGAAGTCAATTTTATCCGATATTAGAATGGCTATTCCAGCTTGTTCCTTTAGACCATTTGCATGGAAAATTGTTTTCCAGCCTTTTACTCTGAGTAGTGTCTGTCCTTTTCCCTGAGATGGGTTTCCTGTAAGCAGCAGAATGTTGGGTTCTGTTTATGTAGCCAGTCTGTTAGTCTACATCATTTTATTGGGGAATTGAGTCCATTGATATTAAGAGATATTAAGGAAAAGTAATTGTTGCTTCCTATTATTTTGTTTTTAGAGTTGGCATTCTGTTTTTGTGGCTGTCTTCTTTTTGGTTTGTTGAAGGATTTCTTTCTTGCTTTTTCTAGGGCGTGGTTTCCATCCTTGTATTTTTTTTTTTTTTTCTGTTATTATCCTTTGAAAGTCTGGATTCCTGGAAAGATAATGTGTGAATTTGGTTTTGTCGTGGAAAACTTTGGTTTCTCCATCTATGGTAATTGAGAGTTTGGCTGCATATAGTAGCCTGGGCTGGCATTTGTGTTCTCGTATGGTCTGTATAACATCTGTCCAGGATCTTCTGACTTTTGTAGTCTCTGGTGAAAAGTCTGGCGTAATTGTGATAGGCCTGCCTTTCTATGTTACTTGACCTTTTTCCCTTACTGCTTTTAATATTCTGTCTTTATTTAGTGCATTTGTTGTTCTGATTATTATATGTCAGGAGGAATTTCTTTTCTGGTCCAGTCTATTTGGAGCTCTGTAGGCTTCTTGTATGTTCATGGGCATCTCTTTCTTTAGGTTTGGGAAGTTTTCTTCTGTAATTTTGTTGAAGATATTTGCTGGCTCTTTAAATTGAATATCTTCATTCTCATCTACTCCTATTATCCGTAGGTTTGGTCATCTCATTGAGTCCTGGATTTCCTGGATGTTTTGAGTTAAGATCTTTTTGCATTTTGTATTTTCTTTGATTGTTGTGCCGATGTTCTCTATGGAATCTTCTGCACCTGAGATTCTCTCTTCCATCTCTTGTATTGTGTTGCTGATGCTCACATCTATGGTTCCAGATTTCTTTCCTAGGTTTTTTATCTCCAGTTTTGCCCCACTTTGGGTTTTCTTTATAGTGTCTACTTCCCTTTTTAGGTCATGGATGGTTTTATTCAATTCCATCACCTTTTTGGTCATGCTTTCTTGCAATACTTCAAGGGATTTTTGTGCTTCCTTTTAAGGTCTTCTACCTGTTTAGCAGTGTTCTCCTCTATTTCTTTAAGTGAGTTATTAAAGTCCTTCTTGATGTCCTCTTCCATCATCATGAGATATGCTTTTACATCCGGGTCTAGTTTTTCGGGTGTGTTGGGGTCTCCAAGACTGGGTGGGGTGGGAGTTGTGCATTCTGATGATGGTGAGTGGTCTTGGTTTCTGTTAGTAAGAGTCTTACTTTTGCCTTTTGCCATCTGGTAATCTCTGGAGTTAGTTGTTGTAGTTGTCTCTGGTTAGATCTTGTTCCTCAGGTGTTTATGTTAGCCTTTATCAGCAGACCTGGGAGACTAGCTCTCTCCTGAGTTTCAGTGTGCAGCCTACTCTCTGCAGACAGGTCTCCTCTTGCAGGGAAGGTGCCCAGATATCTGTTGTTCGAACCTGCCTCCTGGCAGAAGTTGTGATCCACTCACAGAGGTCTTAAGATCCCGTGGAGGGTCCTGTGTATACCTTATGGGTGTCCCCAGACTCCACGCCCAATGTACCCCTGTGCTGGTGTGGACTGGAAGGGACTTGTGCCCCTGATCAGGCCGGGTTTTCTGCTTCCCTAATTAATGCAGTCTCAGGTCCCATGGGATTGGATTGGAGCAGACACTGTGTTCCACTCACCAGAGGTCTTAAGATCCTGTGGCGGTCTTGTGGGTAGCTGGCGGATGTCAGCCAACTCCACGCCCTAGCTACCCTGGAGCTGGCCGCCTGTTAATTTTTAATAATCAATGCTGTGAATATAATTCTTGAGCTTAGTTCCATAGCAAATAATTACTTTAAACTTAAGATCAGAGTGCCCTCTTGTAAACACTTGCCTTAAAGATGTTCAGAGCTGGGTGTGGTGGCATGTGCCTTTCGCCTTTAATCCCAGCACTCGAGAGGCATAGGCAGGCAGATTTCTAAGTTTTAGGCCAGCCTGGTCTACAAAGTGAGTTCCAGGACAATCAGGGCTACCTTGTCTCAGAAAAAAAGAAAGAAAGAAAGAAAGAAAGAAAGAAAGAAAGAAAGAAAGAAAGGAAGGAAGAAAGAAAGGAAGAAAGAAAGAAAGAAGTTCAGAGTACAAGTGAATAGAACTACAGATGTGATTGATATTAAGACTTAAAAGGGGCTTGGGAGGCGACCTCAGCCTCAGCAGCAGCGGTCGCCATCTGGGTTCCGGGACTCCGCGGGACCTAGGAAATTAGTCTGAACAGGTTAGAGGGTGCACCAGAGAACCGGACAGCTTCTGGGACGGGCGGAAGCACAGAGCCGCTGAGGCAGCAGCCGGGGCGGGCCGCAGATAACCGGCCACCATCCGGACCAGAGGACAGGTGTCCGCCTGGCTTGGGAGGCGACCTCAGCCTCAGCAGCAGCGGTCGCCATCTTGGTTCCGGGACTCAGCAGAATTTAGGAAATTAGTCTGAACAGGTTAGAGGGTGTGCCAGAGAACCGGACAGCTTCTGGAACGGGCAGAAGCACAGAGCCGCTGAGGCAGCAGCCTGGGCGGGCCGCAGATAACCGGCCACCATCCGGACCAGAGGACAGGTGTCCGCCTGGCTCGGGAGACGGCCTCGGCCTCAGGAGCAGCGGTCACCATCTTGGTTCCAGGACTCCCTGGAACTTAGGATTTTAGTCTGCACAGGTGAGAGTCTGCACCACAGAAGCTGACAGCTTCTGGGAACTGCCAAAGCAACACAGTGTCTGAGAAAGGTCCTGTTTTGGGCCTTCTTCTTCGGCCAGGAGGAGGTCCAAATACAAGATATCTGCGCACCTTCCCTATAAGAGAGCTTGCCAGCAGAGAGTGCTCTGAGCACTGAAACTCAGAGGAGAGAATCTGTCTCCCAGGTCTGCTGAGAGACGGTAACAGAATCACCAGAAGAACAATCTCTAAACAGAGTCAACTATAACTACTAACTCCAGAGATTACCAGATGGCGAAAGGTAAACGGAGGAATCCTACTAACAGGAACCAAGACCACTCACCATCATCAGAACCCAGTACTCCCACTTCGCCCAGTCCAGGGCACCCCAACACACCCGAAAACCTAGACCTAGATTTAAAAGCATATCTCATGATGATGGTAGAGGACATCAAGAAGGACTTTAATAAATCACTTAAAGAAATACAGGAGAACACTGCTAAAGAGTTACAAGTCCTTAAAGAAAAACAGGAAAACACAATCAAACAGGTAGAAGTCCTTACAGAAAAAGAGGAAAAAACATACAAACAGGTGATGGAAATGAACAAAACCATACTAGACCTAAAAAGGGAAGTAGAAACAATAAAGAAAACTCAAAGTGAGGCAACACTGGAGATAGAAACCCTAGGAAAGAAATCTGGAACCATAGATTTGAGCATCAGCAACAGAATACAAGAGATGGAAGAGAGAATCTCAGGTGCAGAAGATTCCATAGAGAACATCGGCACAACAATCAAAGAAAATGGAAAATGCAAAAAGATCCTAACTCAAAATATCCAGGAAATCCAGGACACAATGAGAAGACCAAACCTACGGATAATAGGAGTGGATGAGAATGAAGATTTTCAACTTAAAGGGCCAGCAAACATCTTCAACAAAATTATTGAAGAAAACTTCCCAAATATAAAGAAAGAGATACCTATGAACATACAAGAAGCCTACAGAACTCCAAATAGACTGGACCAGAAAAGAAATTCCTCCCGACACATAATAATCAGAACAACAAATGCACTAAATAAAGATAGAATACTAAAAGCGGTAAGGGAAAAAGGTCAAGTAACATACAAAGGCAAGCCTATCAGAATTACACCAGATTTTTCACCAGAGACTATGAAAGCCAGAAGAGCCTGGACAGATGTTATACAGACACTAAAAGAACACAAATTCCAGCCCAGGCTACTATACCCTGCCAAACTCTCAATTACCATAGATGGAGAAACCAAAGTATTCCACGACAAAACCAAATTCTCACATTATCTCTCCACGAATCCAGCCCTTCAAAGGGTAATAACAGAAAAAAACCAATACAAGAACGGGAACAATGCCCTAGAAAAAACAAGAAGGTAATCCCTCAACAAACCTAAAAGAAGACAGCCACAAGAACAGAATGCCAACTTTAACAACAAAAATAACAGGAAGCAACAATTACTTTTCCTTAATATCTCTTAACATCAATGGTCTCAACTCCCCAATAAAAAGACATAGACTAACAAACTGGCTACACAAACAAGACCCAACATTTTGCTGTTTACAGGAGACACATCTCAGAGAAAAAGATAGACACTACCTCAGAATAAAAGGCTGGAAAACAATTTTCCAAGCAAATGGTATGAAGAAACAAGCTGGAGTAGCCATCCTAATATCTGATAAGATTGACTTCCAACCCAAAGTCATCAAAAAAGACAAGGAGGGGCACTTTGTTCTCATCAAAGGTAAAATCCTCCAAGAGGAACTCTCAATTCTGAATATCTATGCGCCAAATACAAGGGCAGCCACATTCATTAAAGAAACTTTAGTAAAGCTCAAAGCACACATTGCACCTCACACAATAATAGTGGGAGACTTCAACACACCACTTTCACCAATGGACAGATCATGGAAACAGAAACTAAACAGGGACACACTGAAACTAACAGAAGTGATGAAACAAATGGATCTGACAGATATCTACAGAACATTTTATCCTAAAACCAAAGGATATACCTTCTTCTCAGCACCTCATGGTACCTTCTCCAAAATTGACCACATAATAGGCCACAAAACAGGCCTCAACAGATTCAAAAATATTGAAATTGTCCCATGTATCCTATCAGATCACCATGCACTAAGGCTGATCTTCAATAACAAAAAAAATAACAGAAAGCCAACACTCACGTGGAAACTGAACAACACTCTTCTCAATGATACCTTGGTCAAGGAAGGAATAAAGAAAGAAATTAAAGACTTTTTAGAGTTTAATGAAAATGAAGCCACAACGTACCCAAACCTTTGGGACACAATGAAAGCATTTCTAAGAGGGAAACTCATAGCTCTGAGTGCCTCCATGAAGAAACGGGAGAGAGCACATACTAGCAGCTTGACAACACATCTAAAAGCTCTAGAAAAAAAGGAAGCAAATTCACCCAAGAGGAGTAGACGGCAGGAAATAATCAAACTCAGGGGTGAAATCAACCAAGTGGAAACAAGAAGAACTATTCAAAGAATTAACCAAACGAGGAGTTGGTTCTTTGAGAAAATCAACAAGATAGATAAACCCTTAGCTAGACTCACTAGAGGGCACAGAGACAAAATCCTAATTAACAAAATCAGAACTGAAAAGGGAGACATAACAACAGATCCTGAAGAAATCCAAAACACCATCAGATCCTTCTACAAAAGGCTATACTCAACAAAACTGGAAAACCTGGACGAAATGGACAAATTTCTGGACAGATACCAGGTACCAAAGTTGAATCAGGATCAAGTTGACCTTCTAAACAGTCCCTTATCCCCTAAAGAAATAGAAGCAGTTATAAATAGTCTCCCAGCCAAAAAAAGCCCAGGACCAGACGGGTTTAGTGCAGAGTTCTATCAGACCTTCAAAGAAGATCTAATTCCAGTTCTGCACAAACTTTTTCACAAGATAGAAGTAGAAAGTACTCTACCCAACTCATTTTATGAAGCCACTATTACTCTGATACCTAAACCACAGAAAGATCCAACAAAGATAGAGAACTTCAGACCAATTTCTCTTATGAATATCGATGCAAAAATCCTCAATAAAATTCTCGCTAACCGAATCCAAGATCACATTAAAGCAATCATCCATCCTGACCAAGTAGGTTTTATTCCAGGAATGCAGGGATGGTTTAATATACGAAAATCCATCAATGTAATCCACTATATAAACAAACTCAAAGACAAAAACCACATGATCATCTCGTTGGATGCAGAAAAAGCATTTGACAAGATCCAACACCCATTCATGATAAAAGTTCTGGAAAGATCAGGAATTCAAGGCCCATACCTAAACATGATAAAAGCAATCTACAGCAAACCAGTAGCCAACATCAAAGTAAATGGAGAGAAGCTGGAAGCAATCCCACTAAAATCAGGGACTAGACAAGGCTGCCCACTTTCTCCCTACCTTTTCAACATAGTACTTGAAGTATTAGCCAGAGCAATTCGACAACAAAAGGAGATCAAGGGGATACAAATTGGAAAAGAGGAAGTCAAAATATCACTTTTTGCAGATGATATGATAGTATATATAAGTGACCCTAAAAATTCCACCAGAGAACTCCTAAACCTGATAAACAGCTTCGGTGAAGTAGCTGGATATAAAATTAACTCAAACAAGTCAATGGCCTTTCTCTACACAAAGAATAAACAGGCTGAGAAAGAAATTAGGGAAACAACACCCTTCTCAATAGTCACAAATAATATAAAATATCTCGGCGTGACTCTAACTAAGGAAGTGAAAGATCTGTATGATAAAAACTTCAAGTCTCTGAAGAAAGAAATTAAAGAAGATCTCAGAAGATGGAAAGATCTCCCATGCTCATGGATTGGCAGGATCAATATTGTAAAAATGGCTATCTTGCCAAAAGCAATCTACAGATTCAATGCAATCCCCATCAAAATTCCAACTCAATTCTTCAATGAATTAGAAGGAGCAATTTGCAAATTCATCTGGAATAACAAAAAACCTAGGATAGCAAAAACTCTTCTCAAGGATAAAAGAACCTCTGGTGGAATCACCATGCCGGACCTAAAGCTTTACTACAGAGCAATTGTGGTAAAAACTGCATGGTACTGGTATAGAGACAGACAAGTAGACCAATGGAATAGAATTGAAGACCCAGAAATGAACCCACACACCTATGGTCACTTGATCTTCGACAAGGGAGCTAAAACCATCCAGTGGAAGAAAGACAGCATTTTCAACAAATGGTGCTGGCACAACTGGTTGTTATCATGTAGAAGAATGCGAATCGATCCATACTTATCTCCTTGTACTAAGGTCAAATCTAAATGGATCAAAGAACTTCACATAAAACCAGAGACACTGAAACTTATAGAGGAGAAAGTGGGGAAAAGCCTTGAAGATATGGGCACAGGGGAAAAATTCCTGAACAGAACAGCAATGGCTTGTGCTGTAAGATCGAGAATTGACAAATGGGACCTAATGAAACTCCAAAGTTTCTGCAAGGCAAAAGACACCGTCAATAAGACAAAGAGACCACCAACAGATTGGGAAAGGATCTTTACCTATCCTAAATCAGATAGGGGACTAATATCCAACATATATAAAGAACTCAAGAAGGTGGACTTCAGAAAATCAAACAACCCCATTAAAAAATGGGGCTCAGAACTGAACAAAGAATTCTCACCTGAGGAATACAGAATGGCAGAGAAGCACCTGAAAAAATGTTCAACATCCTTAATCATCAGGGAAATGCAAATCAAAACAACCCTAAGATTCCACCTCACACCAGTCAGAATGTCTAAGACCAAAAATTCAGGTGACAGCAGATGCTGGCGTGGATGTGGAGAAAGAGGAACACTCCTCCATTGTTGGTGGGATTGCAGGCTTGTACAACCACTCTGGAAATCCGTCTGGCGGTTCCTCAGAAAATTGGACATAGTACTACCGGAGGATCCAGCAATACCTCTCTTGGGCATATATCCAGAAGATGCCCCAACTGGTAAGAAGGACACATGCTCCACTATGTTCATAGCAGCATTATTTATAATAGCCAGAAGCTGGAAAGAACCCAGATGCCCCTCAACAGAGGAATGGATACAGAAAATGTGGTACATTTACACAATGGAGTACTACTCAGCTACTAAAAAGAATGAATTTATGAAATTCCTAGCCAAATGGATGGACCTGGAGGGCATCATCCTGAGTGAGGTAACACATTCACAAAGGAACTCACACAATATGTACTCACTGATAAGTGGATATTAGCCCAAAACCTAGGATACCCAAGATATAAGATACAATTTCCTAAACACATGAAACTCAAGAAAAATGAAGACTGAAGTGTAGACACTATGCCCCTCCTTAGAAGTGGGAACAAAACACCCTTGGAAGGAGTTACAGAGACAAAGTTTGGAGCTGAGATTAAAGGGTGGACCATGTAGAGACTGCCTTATCCAGGGATCCACCCCATAATCAGCATCCAAACGCTGACACCATTGCATACACTAGCAAGATTTTATCGAAAGGACCCAGATGTAGCTGTCTCTTGTGAGACTATGCCGGGGCCTAGCAAACACAGAAGTGGATGCCCACAGTCAGCTAATGGACGGATCACAGGGCTCCCAATGGAGGAGCTAGAGAAAGTACCCAAGGAGCTAAAGGGATCTGCAACCCTATAGGTGGATCAACATTATGAACTAACCAGTACCCCGGAGCTCTTGACTCTAGCTGCATATGTATCAAAAGATGACCTAGTCGGCCATCACTGGAAAGAGAGGCCCATTGGACACACAAACTTTATATGCCCCAGAACAGGGGAACGCCAGGGCCAAAAAGGGGGAGTGGGCGGGTAGGGGAGTGGGGGTGGGTGGGTATGGGGGGGACTTTTGGTATAGCATTGGAAATGTAAATAAGCTAAATACCTAATAAAAAATGGAAAGAAAAAAAAAAAAAAAAAAAAAAAAAAAAAAAAAAAAAAAAAGACTTAAAAGAAAGCTTATAGATCTACAGCACATCCACAGAATAATTCACTTATCCTGGTTTGTATGCTTTTTGTGATGAAGAAATAGCCTCTTGTTTTACTTTCTGACTCTCTTTGAACAGTTCTGCCTTTCTCATGGATTCACCTGACATGACACTACAATATAAAAAAATACCTATCTCTTCTTTTTTGATTATACCTTCAAATGTTTCTTGGCATATAATGGCCCTGTGTCTCATGTGAGTCTTTGTAGAACAGTATCACCCACTCTTCAGGAGTTGCTTCTCATAAAAAATAAAATAAAAAAAATAAACCTACATCTTTAAATGTTTATTTATAAAGTTGAAGACTTATGTGACCACTGTTAAAAGTAAGAATATTTAAATCAAGTGAAAGCAAGTAAAATATATTTTATTATCCATTGATAGGTTCTCCATATGTAGTCCTGGCTGGCCTGGAACTCAGAGAGACACAACTGCCTCTGACACCTAGGGTTGGGAGTAATGGCATGTACCATGATACCTGGCTTGACTTCAATTTTTACTCAGCCATTGTCCACCTTTCTCAGGTATCCTTGCCCATGGGGGGGGTGTCAACCCTTACTAATTAGCAATGAAGAAATACCACAGACATAAGTCAGCATAAAACAGAATATTACTCAATTGATGTTCCTCTTCTTAGTGGCCATGCTTACAGCCTCTATTAGCTATCACACTAAAGCACCACAGCAAATACTTATTAGGTCTGAGTTAGAGAGGAAAAAATTGGGTCTTGATTAAGACTCTCATGCTCTACCAACTGAGCTAGCTGGGCAACTAGAAAACTGGGTCTTGAAAGCTTAGCTCTCTTGCTTTTTTTCTATGCATAAGTCTGTGGTCACTGAAGGCACTTACCCTTCTCTCTCCCTAGTTCCTAGCTGTACATATTACAAAGTGGAATATGTTCTTTCTTTCTATCCAGTACAACTATGAGATTATTGTTTCAGTGTGTTCACCCTGTCTTAGGAAACTGTCCATACTATTTTCTTCTGAGTAAAAATATATGCTCTTTCCTACCCCATTAATCACATACTTACTGAGCAATACCAAGTTGATCTCTGGAAGAAATTTATGTGCTGTGATAAAATGCTCTGACAAAGGCAACTTAAGGGAGGAAGGAGTAATTTGTTGCATGAGGAGACTGCTCCTAGCTTGCTAGATGTGAGGCAAAGAGGATTCCTGTCAATGTTAGCATACTGAGATAATAAGGCATATTTTCTCAGATAGTGGCCTTCATGATCCTTTTTCATGAAAAAGTAACTTTGTTTTACTTATATAGAACAACACATCAAACATTTAGACTGCTTGCAGATTTCTCAGTCTGCAAGATTTGAGTCACTTTGAATCAAGATAAGCTATTGCTAAGAAAATAGCACATGGTGAAAACTAGAATCTGTGGGAAATCTTTCTTATGCATTTCATTTAAAAGAAGTTAGAACTTTGAATAAACTGGACATTGGCTGACTTGACTGTGTACTTCCTGCGTTAATGTGGCTCCATTTCTGGGACTCCGATGCACTAGACATTGACAGTTGTTGTCCTTCTTGTTGTTGTTGTTTGTGTTTACTTTAGTTTGTTTTGATCTTTAGCTCTCAACTCTACAGTTCATATAGCAGTGAATTCCAAGTAGATAAAATTTGAATCAGGGAGTCACATTATATCCATAGACAAGAGTAGGGAGAAATGAATTAGTGTATGCTTGCTAGTATTCAGCTGGCCCTGTCCATTGTTTAGTACAAAATCCCCTACTCAAGAAATTGTTGTGCTAAAAAGGTATATTTGCAAATCAGTTAGCTGAAGACAATCTCCCACAGGCATCTCAAAAGGCATTCAAAATCTCACCCAACATTCATAGATGTCCCTGGAATCCTGCTTCTTCTGTGTCAAGTAGACAATACTAATGATTCTACTTTATTTGTGAATAGATGCTTAAGCTTCACTTAGAATACATTTACAAAGATATCAATGAAAGATTTTCAAATTGACACTCTAAGAGGACAGCTGATTTATGCCAGCTTAAGTGAGAACTCTTAGATGAGACTGAGAAAGGATAGGCTTCAAATTAACATCTAGATTCTAAAACATAGGTGTTTAAAAAATATTCTTCTCTCCTGGACTCCAACTGATGAGGTAACAAGACAACATGTCTTGAGACCAGGTAGATCTAGTATAGTTCTAATATATAGACCTATATAATAGGTCATACTATATAGGAGAAAGAAGAGGGAGAAGGAGAAAAATTACTTGTGTAAGCCATATCTGAATCCTTTAAAAATACATAATAAAAATTCTTCCTTTGAATCTGCCATCAACCTTGTGTATCTATTTCAAAATAACCAGTGTGATTCCTGTTTTATGACAACACATACAGATCCTTTGTGCAAATTGAGACATAGCACTTCTTTTCTCTTACAGATTAGAACCTGAGATCTTACATGCACAGACACTGGGCTGAACAGGCTCCTCAGCTCTCATTGCTTTTGACCTTGCCTCTTAACAAAACATTCCTCAGTGTCTTCCACTGACCCTAATGCTAGAATTCACAGGTCAGCATTTCCCTGGTGTGTTAATCATCTTTCTGCCTCTGACTATCCCTGCTAATGAAATTCAAGGACTCCAGAAAAGCACTAGAACTACCACTGGAGAGAAACATCAGAACATTATTTCCCAGAGGCAGAATCCTGTGTACTGTTTTACAAGTCCATAATTGCAACATTTGACCAGAAGCATCCTTTCAGAAAATGTTCAAAAACAATAATTAAAATTTTCTAGTATTTCAGCTGACAAAATTACTTTCAGCAAAATTACATTTGAATCATCATCACTCTGAGGTACACTGTACCCACTGAGTCAGTTCCAAAGAAGTGGGTGGGGCTGCCTGGCTCTAAACTTAGGAAACGCTGCTAGCCTCCTGCCACATCGAGGCTGGCATGCAGGTTAGTGACATGACTTGAGGTGAAATGTTTCTGGTAATACTCAGCTATCATTCTTTCTTAGTTAGCTTCCTCATTTTGTCCTCTGTCCTCTATTTCCTTCCTCATCTCATATCAGTCTTCTCACTGAATGCTGCTTCTTTGAGAAGCTATATCATTAATTTACTTTCTTAATGCTTATGTTACCTTGGAAAGGTGCCACAGGCTATTGGCAAAAACCACAGACATCCATTTTCTCACAATTCTGGAGTCTGGAAGTCCAGGGTCAAGGGCTCCACAAAACTAATTTCTTCTGTGCTTTCTCTTCTGATATAAGTTGCACTTTTTTCCTATGTCTTCATACAATCTTATTTCATCCTACGTCTGTGGATCTTGTCCATGTCTTGAAAGGAAACCAGTTACATTGGGTTAGGATTCATACAAATGACCTCAACAGACCTTTGCCTATTGAAAAACTGTCCCAAGCAGAGTTACATTATTTGTTACTGTGATTATGGCATTGATATGTAGAGTACAAACAATTCATCTATAATAGGCCCCCACACATCCCTTGCCTTCTTGGTCTTTTCCATGTAGCCTTATTTTCTTTCTTATGAAAAGCAAGATTATTGACATGCTCTGATTAGTTCCTGCTCATGATTCCTGAGTGGCTGTTTATCTTCATTTCCTTCTTTGTTTATGAAGAAAACTTTATTGCTTCAGGTCCAGACGCAGGCTGCCCAATTCAGTTAGGTGTAATATCATCTAGTGTTTCAGAAGCTGGACTTTTTTTTAATTAGGTATTTTCCTCGTTTACATTTCCAATGCTATCCCAAAAGTCCCCCATACCCACCCACCCCCAACCCCCTACTCACCCACTCCCCCTTTTTGGCCCTGGCATTCCCCTGTACTGGAGCATATAAAGTTTACAAGTCCAAAGGGCCTCTCTTTCCAGTGATGGCTGACTAGGCCATCTTTTGATACATATGCAGCTAGAAACAAGAGCTCCGGGGTACTGGTTAGTTCATATTGTTGTTCCACCTATAGGGTTGCAGTTCCCTTTAGCTCCTTGGGTACTTTCTCTAGCTCCTCCATTGGGGGCCATGTGACCCATCCAATAGCTGACTGTGAGCATCCACTTCTGTGTTTGCTAGACCCCGGCATAGTCTCACATGAGACAGCTATATCTGGGTCCTTTCAGCAAAATCTTGCTAGTGTATGCAATGGTGTCAGCATTTGGAAGCTGATTATGGGATGGATCCCTGGATATGACAATCACTAGATGGTCCGTCCTTTCGTCACAGCTCCAAATTTTGTCTCTGTAACTCCTTCCATGGGTGTTTTGTTTCCTATTCTAAGAAGGGGCAAAGTGTCCACACTTTGGTCTTCGTTCTTCTTGAGTTTCATGTGTTTTCTAAATTGTATCTTATATCTTGGGTATCCTAAGTTTCTGGGCTAATATCCACTTATCAGTGAGTACATATTGTGCGAATTCCTTTGTGATTTTAAAATGTCCTCATTACACCCTCACTGCACTTTAAAAAATTAAACTATGAAACACAGAAATAAATAGATAGAATTAGAAAATTTTACCCTGAGTGAAATATCCTAAATCAAGCACAACAAATATACTATCTGTTCCTGTATATGTATATATTATCTGTTAAGTTAGCAATGTAAATAATATACAAGTCACAGTCTATAAAACCATAGAAATTAATCCTCTTACTCTGTTGTAAGGAAAAAGGCAGTACAATAAAATGAAATAATATATATAGTTATGGATAAATGGGGTAGTGAGAACAAGATCAAGTGGGAAAAGGGAGGAGAGAGGGGAACAAAGGAGAGAATATATGGAGACACAGCTAAAATTAAGAGCCATTAGAGGGATAGTATGGAAACCTAATACAATAGAAGCTTCCTAAATCATATAAATGAAGGAAATCTAAATGAAATTGCTAAATGGCTTCATCAAAATGGCCATATCTTGTCAGTAAATGAAGCTTCCAGTAACAAGTTGAATTACATATAATTTAGTTGTTGGTCAAATGGATCTTATGGGAATCACCAAAACCTAGTCAGTTGCCAAAACTTTAAGTGACTCTTCAAATTGATTTAAGTAACTAGAGGTGTTAAAATACAAAATACCTATGGAAATATCTAGTATTGTTTATAAGTAACAGGAAAACTGAGTGACTTTAAAATTATTTAAATCTGACTTGGTACAAGCTAAATTCCAACACATCAAAGGGCAAAACTTGAATCTGAAAGATAGTACATCAGGAAAGAGTTTGTTTTGTTGTTGTTGTTATTATTTTATGTTTTAAAATGTATTAATTTTTACTTATTCACATTATATTCATCTCACCTTATACCCCAATACAGACCACCTTTCCCACAGCCCTTCTCCGATCAGCCTCCCCTTCTCCCCTGAGCAGTTGTGGGCCAACCAGGGTATCCACAATCCTGGCACATTCAGTCACTATGAGACTAGACAAATGCTCTCCCACCGAGGCCAGACAAGGCAGCCCATCTAGAAGTACATAGCCCACTTACAGGCAACGGCCTTTGGGATATCCCCCAACTCCAGTTGTTCAGAACCCACGTAAAGACCAAGCTGCATATCTGCTAAATATGTATGGGGGGGGGGCTGGGTCTAGCCCATGTATGTTCTTTGGTTGATTGTTCAATCTCTTAGAGCCCCAAATGTCCAGGTTAGTTGACTCTATTGGTCTTCTTGTGGAGTTCCTATCCTATTCAGAGCCATAATCCTTCTTCCTATTCTTCCATAAGAGTCCCAAAGGTCCATTCACTGTTTGGCTGTGGGTATCTGTATCTGTCTCACTCACCTTCTGGATGCAGCTTCTCAGAGGACAGCCATGTTAGACTCCTGCATAGAATATCATTAATAGCATCAGAGATTGGTGTTTGTCTATAGTATATGTCTAAAGTTGGGCTAGTTATTTGCTTGGCAGTTCCCACAGTTTGTGCTCCATCCCCCTTCCCTGCATTTCTTGTAGATAGGACATTTTGGATAGAAAATTTCAGGGTGGTTCTTTGTAGGGCTATGCACAGACAGCCTGGTCTCCAGTCGAGCTGAAGTCCTGAACCTCCGTGGGACCTGGTGGGTGGTAATTTCCAAGTACATGGGACAGAAGGTGTTTGATTAAGGCATGTGGCTTTCAGTCAAGTAGACAATGCCCCAAGCTTCTGGCATTCTGGCTAGACTCCTCCCCATAGTTACCTAGCAACAGCAAGATAGCCCAGCCCACTATAAGAGGGGCTGCTTGACCCCCTCCTTGCTCTCTTTAGCTTTCACTTTTCTTACTCTAAACTTTAACCTCTCTTACTCTCTAGCCTTTCTTCTCTCTCTCTCTCTCTCTCTCTCTCTCTCTCTCTCTCTTCCCCCTTTCTCTGCACATGGCCCTGGCCAGCCTCTCCCTCTCTCTTTCTTTCTCTCTTGCCCCCTGCCTTTCTACAATAAAGTTCTAAAACCATAGACTATCTCTGAACATGAAGGCCCAACCTGCTGGAATGATTGGATAGGCTTTCTCCTAAGGAGCCACATCTAACCTCCTGCCAGAAGGCCTTCCTATGCTGTAGGCATAGACTGGACTAAGGACTAAGGACTCTTGCCTGTGTGGGAACCACCCAGTACACCCCTCTCCCCCTGCCCTCTCTTCCTTTTCCCTCTGGGGCTGAGTGCTGCCTCAGGGCCCCTATCCATTTTCAGCTCTTCTGCTGTATCCAGCATGGGATGTTGGATACTGAAAACCTGGTACCTGGGGCTGCCCCTTGCCCACCACCCACTGTGTGAGGTCAGTGGCTTAGCACAGTCAGATGCCCACCTGGGGTCGCATGGAAAGCATGTGCAGTCCTCTTGTGTCTGCTCACCCAGAGCACTGGAATTCTGGTGGGTTGCCAGCTCTCTCCCACTCGCCTATTTCCCACACACCCACGGCCCCGCAGTTATTCAAGTTTTTAATGCTTAATAAAGCTGTTAGAGTGAGTCAAAGATATGATAAAATAATGGTAAAAAGTGCTTGGCTATTGGGAGAATCTTCAGTCTGGAAAGTTAGAGGGACCAGTTTGCACTGCAGGCAGCAGGAAATTACTATTCAATTTCCCACACCCATGGTAGCCTTTGCCATCATTTTTATTCATTGTTCATCTTATCCATTTTGATTTAAATAAGCAGAATTTAATTGGTCTTCCATAGTTTGCTGAAAAAGAAAAGGGGTAAACGTGTATTCTCTATTTTCTTGACTTTTATATTAGCTATTGTATTTTATCTACACAGCTTCCTTTCCTGCCCTTCCTCTAAAGAATCCCTGATCTTTTATTGCATGCATATAGGTATGTTATAAACGAGTAATTTCAGTTGCAAGTCTATTTTGCTGTATACTAGTATTGTGATATGAACTTGCTTCCTGGTCTCATTTGATTAGAGTACATTTTCTAACCTTTCCGTTTAAGATGGTGTCTACCTTTAAAGCTAAAAGTAGTTTCTTGTAGACATCAGATAGATACATTTCATTCCGGATCTATTCAGTACGCTAAGATTGTTTTATAAGGGGATTAAGGGCATGGACCTTTAAAGTTTCATTAATAGGTAAGAGTTGTTTGCAGTTGTTTGTTGTTGTATTCTGGTTTTGTTATTGGTCATAGTTTGTGTATCAGTAACTTTAGTTTTGTTTTCATTGAAATTATCCTTGCTATGCTTATCCCTATCCTCAATCTGAGGTATTGCTTCCAGCTTTCTCTGTAAGTTTGAATTGGTGGACAGGAATTTTTTTTAAAACCACTTATATCCATGTGTCTGTTCCACATGCTCTCTGACTGTCCATGTGTCTCCTACATTCTTAATTTTTTCTTGTATATATAGCATCAATAAAAATATTTCTTCTCTTCTCTTCTCTTCTCTTCTCTTCTCTTCTCTTCTCTTCTCTTCTCTTCTCTTCTCTTCTCTTCTCTTCTCTTCTCTTCTCTTCTCTTCTCCTCTCCTCTCCTCTCCTCTCCTCTCCTCTCCTCTCCTCTCCTCTCCTCTCCTCTCCTCTCCTCTCCTCTCCTCTCCTCTTCTCTTCTTCTCCCCTCCCCTCCCCTCCCCTCCCCTCCCCTCCCCTCCCCTCCCCTCCCCTCCCCTCCCCTCCCCTCCCCTCCCCTCCCCTCCCCTCCTCTCCTCTCCTCTTCTCTTCTCTTCTCTTCTCTTCTCTTCTCTTCTCTTCTCTTCTCTTCTCTTCTCTTCTCTTCCCTTCTCTTTTCCAAGTACCTCATGCCACCTCCTCCCTCACCATTCACTCCTCCTCTTTTTCCCTTCAGAGAAGCAAAAAACTCCCTGTATGTCGACTAAACACACCATATCCCATTGAAATTAGTTTAGGTACCTTACCTCATATTAAGGTTGAATGAGGCAGCTTACTAAAACAAATGTCTAAAAAGCATGCAAAAGTATAAGAAACAGCACTGAGTCCCTCTATTAGGAGTCCCACAAAAATATTAAGTAACACAAGTATAACATATATAGAGAGAGTATACATTAGACCCAGGCATGCTCTCTGATTGTCAGTTCAGTCTCAGTGAGTCTTTGTGAGTACAGGGTTCTTGATTCTCTGGGGTGTTTTTTGTGATGTACTTGACTCCTCTGGATCCTCCAATCATTCCTTCCCCTATTCAGCAGGATTCCATGAGCTTTAACTAATGTTTGGCTGTGGGTCTCTGAATTTGATTCCATCAGTTTCTTGCTGAAGACTCTCTGCTGACAGTTGGGTTAAGCATCAATTCTATTTCTCTTTCTTGGTCTAGATTTTCCCATTCAGGATGATTTTTCTTTCTTCATCTAATCATTTGAAAGCAAGTTTCAAGCTGTCATTGTAGCTGAGTAATACTCCATTGTGTAACTGTACCATATTTCCTTTATCCATTGCTTGGTTGAGGTGCACGTATGTTGTTTTCAGTGTCTACACAGTATCAATGAAGCTTCTATGAACATAGTTGAGCAAATGTCTTTGTGGTAGAATGTAGCATCCACTGGGTACATGTTCAGGAGTGGTGTAGCTGGGTTAGATAGATTGATTCCAAATTTTCTTAGATACTGCCATATTGATTTTCATACTTACTGTACAAGTTTGTATTTCCACATGCAATGGAGGAGTGCTCCCTTTGCTCTACATCCTAGTCAAAATGAGCTGCCCATTGAGATTTTGATCTTAGTCATTCTGAAGGGTGTAAGATAGTACTTGGAGTCATTTTGATTTGCATTTTCTTGATGGCTAAGAATGTTGAACATTTATTTAAGTATTCTTGGCCATTTGAAATTCCTCTGTTGAGAATTCTCTCTGAATCTGTATCCCATTTTTAAATAGATCATTTGGTTTGTTGATGTCATGAAGAAAATAACGCCAACTCTTTCTGTATCTATCCAATACAGTAGTTTAACTTTTAGTTGATTCAAGAAGACCACTAAAGGAGACCAAGGGGATACAGACTGGAAAAGAAGACAACTTTTGCTATTTTTTGATGATATGATTAGTATACATAATCAACCACAAAATTTTTACTAGGGAATTCCTAAAGCTGATAAATATCTTCAGAGAAGTTGCTGGATAAAACATTAACTCAAAAATATCAGCACCCATCCTATATATAAATGATAAATGGATTGAGATAGAAATTAGAGAAATAACACCTTTTGTAATAGCCACAAGATAATATAAAATACCCTGGGGTAACTCTAACCAAGCAAGTAAAAGACCTGTATGACAAGAACTTCAAGTTTCTGGAGAAAAAAAAATTAAGAGGATATCAGAAGTTGAAAAATCTCTCATTCTCATGAATTTGTAGAATTAACAGTAAAAATGCCCATCTTACAAAATCCAAACTGCAGATTCAATACAATTCTTAGGAAAATTTCCAGATAATCCTTTATAAACTTTAAAAACACAATATTCAACTTCAAATAGAAAAACAAAACCTTAGTAGCTTAACCAATCCTGTAAAATAGAAAAAAAAATCTGGAAGTATCCACATGTGTGATTTTAAGTTCTACCACAGAGATCTAGTAATAATATAAATGGATGGTATTTACATAAAAACAGAGAAGTTGATTTGTAGAATGAAATTAAATACCCAGATATAAATCCACATACCTGTGGATTCCTTGTTTTGATAAAGAATCCAGAATTACATAGTTGGAAAAACATTGCATCTTCAATAAATGCTTCTGGTCTACTGAATGCTGCTAGTATGTAGGAGAATGCAAATAGGTTCATGTTTATCACCCTGCTCAAAACTTGAGTCCAAGTAGACCAAGTACTCAATATAAAGCAAGAAACATTGAACCTCATAGAAGTGAAAGAGGGGAATAGCCTTGAATGGGCATAGGGTATATCTTCTTGAACAGACAACTGATTGCACAGTCCTTAAGATTAACAATTAGTAAATGGGACCTCGTGAAACTAAAAAGCTTTTGTAAGGCAAAAGATACCATCAATAGGACAAAATAGCAACCTACAGAATGTGAAAATATTTTCACCAATTATACATATGACATAGGCTTAATTTTCAAAATATATGAAAATATCAAGAAAATTGAACCTTCATTTAATGTTTGCTCAAAGTTCATCTTCCCAGTAATGCCCACATAAACAATTCTCAATTAGTTCTCAAGAAATTATTCTTATTTCTTTATATATCTGAAAACTTTTAAATTATATATCATTTTATAAGATATTTATATGTCTTATATATGTTATGCTATATGCATATTCACTCATTACTGTCATTTCTCCTAGTAGAAGCTAAGTAACATAAAGACAGCTATACAGTCTCTTTTATCCACCAATAATACACATGTTCATATAGTAACTCCTACTCATAGTGAGTATACTATAAATATTTGCATCATGTATGAATTACCTTATATGACATTATCCATGTCATAAGGTACATTTTAAATAGATGATTATTTGGGAGCTGTCAGGAACTCAGTTTCTATGTATACAGCCTTGTGAAAAGAAAGCATTTTTCACCTAGGGAGGAAGCTGAAGAAGTCCAGGAGAAACAAAGACAAACTCTCCCCTCAGTCCTCTTTCCACATTACCCCATGCCAGAACTGGAGAAAGCTCATAAGAGAAATCAAAGTATCTAACGACATTTATTTTGCAGTCACACTACGTGAATTTGAACCACAGCTCTAGTCATTGTTATTAAGAGACTTTGAGGTTCGTTATGTCTCTTTGTTTATGACCTAATATAAGTAGTGTATTTCCCTAGGATACATATCCACATGAGGCAGAGCTATAAAGTACTTCCTTAATGTGATTCCTTAATGCCTGCCACGTGGTGTTTATGAAATGGATAAGTTATGTCAGTTTTTCAACTCATGCAGATTTGATTCACATTAGAGTATCTGCACAGAGACGTGATGGGAGTCAACTTCAGGGGCTCAGCACATGGTTGACTGTGCTGATCCTCATGCTATAGAAGCAGATGGTAGAAAGAAGTTGCTTGTTTAATGTTTGGTATTACTCAAGGAGAAACAATAATAAATGTTTCCTAAATTTTGTCTTCAGAGGCCTGTCTCAACTGACGTTTTCCTAACATCACTCACTAGTATTGCATCATCTCCTCAAATCATGCTGTAAGCTGCTTTGCAAAACAAGACATAGGAATCGAAGAGTAACATCTATGTTAGACATTTTCCTAATAACCAAATTATTTGGAATAAAATTTCTGAGGCTAATAAAGTTTTATACTTTTATAACTTTATAGTTTTACAGTATATAATTTTATAACTTGTGGTATATCAGTGGTCCACTTGATATTAGACATATGCAAAGGCAGATTAATTGCAGTAGGAACATAATGGCAAAGCAAAGAATGCCACTGCAACATTACAAACAGAGAAGAAAATGGACCAGGGGTCCACAGTCCCCAGGAAAGGCATGCATTAAGCTATCTGAGTCCTTCACATTCTCTCCCCTTAAAGGTTTCGTGATCCCCCTCCCCTTTTTTAAACTAGACATTGTCTTTATTTACATTTCAAATGTTATCTCCTTTCCTAGTTTTCCCTTCTAAAACCCCCTATCCTAAACTCCCTCTCCTTGCTCATCAACCAGCCCATTCCTGCTTCCCTGTCCTGGCATTCCCCTACACTGGAGCATTGAGTCTTCACAGGACCAAGGGCCTCTCCTGCCATTGATGTCCAACAAGGCCATCCTTTGCTACATATGCAGCTGGAGCCATTTAGGAAACCTACTCTAAAGACCTAGCTATTAAAACTTATGGCACACTAGAAAACATTTCTGAATATGTATTCTCCATCCATAACTCCTCCTTTTTTCCCATCAATGCAAGGGCAGTAATTTGCAGAAGTGCAGTCTTGAGAAAAAGTTATTTTACTGAGAGGAAAGTTTGCTTAATGCAAGCACTTCAGGAAATTTCAAGAGTTAGGAAAGAAGAAACGGGTGGGGAATAATACAGGGTGAAACTGAACCTGAAACTATAGTCCTATGTTAATATTATGCAAATTTAAAAATTAATTTAAGAAACAATAAAGATTTTTAAAAGTCATGTTTCCCTGGGTGTACATTGATACACACACATATAAAAACAATATTGTATATATAGAATATATGTAATCTGTGCCCTTCCATGCTATTTAGTAATATCATTTTAAGGACATGAAATTTTAACACTGGGAATCTTGGCAAAGTATGTGCAGCAAGAGAAAGCAACACATTATTTATGAGAATGTGAGAACAAAAAATAAGTTTGACTGTTGTCACCTAATAGGTATTTCTGGTTTTGAAGTTATTTTTAATGAAAATCATCTTGGAAGTAAATTAAATGGCACATCTGACTGTGTCTGTGTCTCATGAAATCATAATTCATGTGGGTGGCAAGCAGGAGCTAAGAAAGGATCTTTTCCTTTTTTTTTTTATTATGTATTTTCCTCAATTACATTTCCAATGCTATCCCAAAAGTCCCCCATACCCACCCACCCCCAATCCCCTACCCACCCACACCTCCTTTTTGGCCCTGGCGTTCCCCTGTACTGGGGCATATAAAGTTTGCCTGACCAATGGGCCTCTCTTTCCAGTGATGGCCGACTAGGCCATCTTTTGATACATATGCAGCTAGAGTCAAGAGCTCTGGGGTACTGGTTAGTTCATAATGTTGTTCCACCGATAGGGTTGCAGATCCCTTTAGCTCCTTGGATACTTTCTCTAGCTCCTCCATTGGGAGCCCTGTGATCCATCCAATAGTTGACTGTGAGCATCCACTTCTGTGTTTGCTAGGCCCCGGCCTAGTCTCACAGGAGACAGCTATATCACGGTCCTTGCAACAAAGGCTTGCTAGTGTATGCAATGGTGTCATCACTTGGAGGCTAATTATGGGATGGATCCCTGGATATGGCAATCTGTAGATGGTCCATCATTTTGTCTCAGCTCCAAACATTGTCTCTGTAACTCCTTCCATGGGTGATTGTTTCCAATTCTAAGAAGGAGCAAAGTGTCCACACTTTGGTCTTCGTTCTTCTTCAGTTTCATGTGTTTTGCATCTTGTACCTTATATCTTGCTATACTAAGTTTCTGGGCTAATATCCACTTATCAGTGAGTACATTTCATTTGAGTTCTTTTGTGATTGGGTTACCTCACTCAGGATGATGCCCTCCAGGTCCAACCATTTGCCTAGAAATTTCATAAATTCATTCTTTTTAATAGCTAAGTAGTATTCCATTATGTAAATGTACCACATTTTTTGTACCCATTCCTCTGTTGAGGGGCATCTGGGTTCTTTCCAGCTTCTGGCTATTATAAATAAGGCTGCTATGAACATAGTGGAGCATGTGTCCTTCTTACCGGTTGGGACATCTTCTGGATATATGCCCAGGAGAGGTATTGCAGGATCCTCTGGTAGTACTATGTCCAATTTTCTGAGGAACCGCCAGACTCATTTCCAGAGTGGTTGTACAAGCATGCAATCCCACCAACAATGGAGGAGTGTTCCCCTTTCTCCACATCCTGGCCAGCATCTGCTGTCACCTGAATTTTTGATCTTAGCCATTCTGACTGGTGTGAGGTGGAATCTCAGGGTTGTTTTGATTTGCATTTCCCTGATGATTACGGAGGTTGAACATTTTCTCAGGTGCTTCTCAGCCTTTCGGTATTCCTCGGGTGAGAATTCTTCGTTCAGCTCTGAGCCCCATCTTTTATGGGGGTTATTTGATTTTCTGGAGTCCACTCTCTTGAGTTCTTTATATATATTGGATATTAGTCAGCTATCTGATTTATGTTCTATGGTCCTGTCTGAATTCTTAGGGCCTAATGAAGAAACCTGTCTCAGTGGGATTCCCTAACTTTTCTCATGGTAAACCCTTATTTGGTTAAGACTGTCCTTTCTGTCCTAGTAAACATTTTGCAGACTAGCCCTGAGCTGTTGGCTCTGTCCTTTGTAATGTTAGTTTTGTTACTGAATAGGTAACTTCCTCGCTTAATTTCTACTGAAATCTAAGTTGTCACCTTCACAGTCTTAGTAGGACTAGGACATTGGAACTCTGGCGAAGACTTAACTGTATCAGGATTCAATTTTAAAAAGTACTATAGTAAGATAACACTAAAGGAGAGTATGTGGATCCTCCTCAACAGCCTTGGGTGACAGGCAGGGAACAGAGAGGAAGGGGTGACGACTGGCTCCTTAGCACAAGGCCATTTGGCTTTTTAGGGTGGGAGGCTATGAAGGGCTTGCCTTTTCACGGTGTGGTCTCCAAACTCCCCCCCACCCCCCTTTGAATTAAACTTAATAAGGCCACACTTAACTGAGGTGATCAAATGATCTTCTCATCCTTGGATGAGTGGGCATTAACCATGGCTGGGGGAGCATTGACCCGATTCCTCCCGTGGGTGTTATCACGACCCACAAACATGGCTCTTGGTATCTTTTGGGGAGGGGAGGCAGAGCCTTAGAAAGATACTTTTGGTTGTAACTGGAACTAGATACCAACCTCCATCCAAAGCAGGTGTGTCTCTCAGGGAACTCAGAAATGGTCAAGTTGGACCTTCCCCTGCAATGCTTAGCCTCGTACCCATGCTGGTGCCCATACTGTATTCGTATTATCACGAACCAGCATGCACAGTTCTGAGTACTGTGCAGCTCCCAAGGGAGAATTGTCAACCTCAGATTCAGCAAGGCCTCTACAAGAATTACGTCACTAGTAACACCACACTTTGTGGCTCTTAGGCTATATTAGGAGCTGGAGGTCATCCTTCTCATCCCTAATATTTCCACAGCCTGAGGAACCAAGAGGACCTTGCAATATCAGCAAGGGTGGAAAACTGGAGACCAGCTAAGAGACTAAGCCTGTCTTATCAGAATTAAAACCATATTCTTCTAATATCTGAAATTTCTGCCTTTCTAGCCCTAATAGCAAACCTCAATCCCAAATCAGACCAAAAGCCACAATATGTGCAGGATTGCTTTTAGAATGAAAATTAGTAGCTGCTACCTGCATGCTCTTGGGGTTGGGGATGCATGCCCGCAGCAGTCAGGCTGAAGGTTGCTGATTTACCTGCTCAAAAAACAAGATCCAGACAGTGAAAATTGACAATATAGGCTCAAGCTTCATCTCTGGCCTCCTTGTGGGGGAGCTGGTTTTTAGAATTGTAGGAAGGCTGCAGTTTCTCTGGGAGTGGAGGCTGTGCTCTGGCTTAACTTTGCTAGGTAATTAAGAATTTTAGATATCTACAATAGGAATCTCTAATATTGGACTAAATATTAGACCAGTCTAAGATTGAGTTAGAATAACTGGTCACATTGAAGAAAAGAGAAAAATCATTATGACTCTATTAAATGACTAATCTTACTAAGTCAGAATATACAGTCTCTGATGTTCTTTTTGCCATAAAGTTAAAAAGCTTGAAGCAAGGCAGCTTCACTAGTCCAAACTGGAAAAATGGCAAGCAAGGATGGGTCGAAAACATGTACCCAATTTAGCTTCCTTGTCCCTTCAGTCAGGGCACTGAGTCAACTCACCTGCCAGCTTGTCACACGAATTAACCATCATGTTTCTGTAGCATTCTGTGGAGAGAACCTATGATTTCCCTAATAAGGTAGCTGTTTAGGATCAAACCATATACCAATAAGTAGATCCTTTTAAGATAGTATAAGGCATTTATTAAATTCTTTGACATCCAAATTTCAAAATTCTAAAAGTATGATTTAAATAATGTGCATGGGAATGCATTAAATAATATGCATGGGGATATAATTTTGCCCTTCTTTGTCTTTTAAGAAGTTAAAGTTTTAAAGTTTCACAATATCTTGTCCTTAGAATTAATAACTTGTTGACAAAACATCTCAAATATTTGACTGTATAGTCAGTATTCATGTAAGAAGGGCAGTGACTAATTGTACTTTCAATTGTTTCTCTTAAGGAGCAGTTGTAACTAGAAAGCTTGAAAAGTTATTAATAGTCACGTGTGCATAATTTATTTATTAACTAGAAATAAGAGTATTTATTTGTAGCAATTTATTAAGTAAAAGTCCTCAAGAATTAACACTATTATGTGGAAACAGGTAGTAACTGAGGATGCTAATAGCAGAAATTGACATGTACAATTTCTAAGATTATTAAAATATTACCTTAAACCATAACTGCTTTGAATATACAAAGAACGAGGTTATATATCCAATCTATCTTATATGTACGACCTATAGACTGCCCGAGATATAAATGTAGCATGGCATTGTTTTAAGATGTCCAGGCAATCCAGAACAATTTATTAAATATCTAAAAAGCGCCTTCTCAAAAGGACAGCATTTTTTTCTATGAGTTGTATACGCATAAGCAATTGCAAATTTGAGAATTAATAGCATTTGAGGGACGAACAATCTTAAGCAATTGTGAGTCCTTCTCAGCCTTGGCTGCCTGCCACCCTGGCATGCAGAGTCACTGTGAAAAGGACTCTGGATGTTAACCAGCTGCTGAAATGGAGGTGGTGCGCGCCGACCGTGCCTGCCACTGCAATGTCAAGTGGCAGCTTCGGTCCTGGCACTGGCGGCAGCACTGGCCCTGTTGTCGCAGCCGCTTTTGCCAACCACTGCTGCCACCTCAGCCTTTCTCTCAGGCAGAAGAGGCTGAAGGCAGCCCAAAAACCCAAGGCCCCACCCCACAGCAGCCAGCAGCTAGCTGGGTTCCACGTGGGCCAACAATCGGCTGGGAGGATGAGAAAAATGACTTTAGGGTAATGTTTTCTCTTGCCAAAGAATTGTTGTGGGCACATTTAATAACCAATAACTAAAATAGGCAGCTAAGTTTTAATTACCATTGGTTATAATTGATAACAATTATAAAAGCTTTCTTTAATTTCTGCAAGTTAATTTGTGTTCTTTGCCAATTAATTTGTGTCTCACTTAAAAGCACCTGACAAAGGCTTAAGTTTTCTTGTGGTGAGTTCTTAGCCAATTAACATCTCTTGGAAGCCTTTAAAAATAAAATATCGAAGCAATTCAAATTTTCCTTCTTAGATTTTCTGGACCACGATTTTCTAGTATAACTAAAAGCCTAGGTATTAAAAGATATCGCCTCCGAACTAAAAGCCCCTTGTGTGAGAGCAAGGATTTAAAGTAAACTTCCCTTGAGAGGCATTAGCTAATAAAATATTTCTATTTAGAAAACAATATACACTGGAAGATTCAAACTCTTGGCTTCTGGTATAGAAGCAGAAATGATAAAAATTTCTCACATAATGTAGATCAATATTTAGCCATACTAGATGAAAAATATTCCAGTTATTACAAACTCACTAGAAGCAAAACCTTTACAATCATTAAGATGCAAAGGAGAGAGAAAAAAAGAAACAAACTTTCGGATCTATAATAACTATATAAACGGTAGGCAAGCCAGATTGCAATGCCTTAATAAATTTTACAGTCTGATTGACCCTTTATAAACTATGAATTTGAACTTTATTAAAACAGCATCTGGCTAGATCTGCAAAGGTGCTCTTTTAGCGGAAAAAGAAATATCCCCTGGAGGCAAATCTCCAGAGCTTCTCTAGGCACCATTTGCAAGAAAAAGGAAAGTCACACAAACTGAGCAGAAGCTGCTCTGAGCTTAGTTCCTCTTGCCATGAGGACAGATATTAGAATTACTAAGTTTCTTTTGCAACATTAACTTTGGGAAAGCAAAATCCGATTTCAAAACAATTTATCACTTTAGGAACATTTATCAACATTAAAACTTCACTATCACGTTACGAAATTTGGCTGCCAATTTATACCTATGAATGCTTGACAGTGCAAGTCTTAATGCTTCATTAAAGAGACATTGCTTTAAATCTTAAATTTAATTCTACTTTCTAGGATAAGAATCACATTAAATATTATCTCAATTAGAAGTATCCTTAGAGACCCAGCCTCTTGGCCTGCCTTATGCCATGTGTTGGAAAGACCCTAAACCTGAGTTACCAATTTAAAGCTAACTTTCTAGTAACCAGTGTTACACCTTTTTGATCATACCGAATAACTTATAAGCCCGTACTCTACGATGAAGACACGCAGAGCATATTACACCTCTAAGACCAGTAAAAAACCAAATGAAGCGGCTACACGAGTCTTATGAATTTAGACCAACCAAAGAATTTCAATTTTTCTAACTATAATTATAAGATAAAAAGCACTTTATCATTACCTAGACAGAATAATCACGAATGCAGAGAATTTTCTTAGGACAAACCATCTATCAGCTTTTTTCCGCCCCAATACCATGAGGCTGCAGACTCTCTTTTTTTTCTTTAAAGAACAGTTTTTTTCTAGCAGGGGCCCTCCTGCTGTGTGCATTTTTTTTTTTTTTTGGCTAAAGCGTGTGGCCACACTCGGCTTTGCTGAGCTACCAGATAAAGTTTTAGCCATCTTTATTTTCAAACATGAAACATAGAACATTCATTCATTCAGCCTGGACATGAACATACATGAGTTGAACACGTGAACAGATTGGTTCACCAAACATTAGACAAGACCTTAGACAAAAAGACAAAGAGGGCAGAGAACTTCTGCTTTTAAGGCCCAAAGAGAACAAAGCAGGGCACCCCTAAAATTTCTCTCTGCTTCTGGGATATTTTCCTCCCGCCTGATACAGTTTCTGACTGAGGCCACCTGCCTGATTATTAAATCTCTTTTATTAAACCCTTTCTTTTCTCACGCCTAAAAAAGCAGCTTCTGGAAGCTTCGGCTAACTGCCTGTTACATTCCTAGATCCTGAGAATCTCACTGCTGAACATAAGTGAATCTAGCATGCAGGTTTAACGCAGTTTCAGCTTAGCCCGTACCAACCTTCTCCCGTAGGAATTTTCCTTAATTATTTTCTGCTTCCATGGAGCTCCAAACCAGCAGTGCTTCTTCCAAATGTCCTCTGCCTTTCTCAGGCCCCTTGTGGGACACCATTTTGTTGAGGCTGGCCAGCGGCCCACTTGTCCGGGTTCGAGCCTGGAAAACATCTTGGAATCTGAAAGAAAAGAGGGAAACTAGGCGGCACGAGAAAGAATGGAACCAAGACATTAGTCTGATCAAGGTTCAATTTTACTATTCGGAGACATGGGGTTATGAAGAAGGAAGAGAGGCCCATTTCCACCAAATCATCCTTGGAGTCTAGTTGCAGGTGACCATGAGTTGGCTCAGGAACAGCTAGGCGCAGATAGTAGCAGTAGGAGTGGCAGAACGATATGGTGGCAGGCTCCACCCCCGATGCTCTCCTGGTGCTAACAGTCAAACCTGATCAGCCAGATTTCAGGCTGAGGTGGGGAGGTTACAATCTCTGAAGAACTGAGTTGGAATTTTGATGGGGATTTCATTGACTCTGTAGATTGCTTTTGACAAGATGGCCATTTTTCCTATATTAACACTGTCAATCCATAAGCATGGGAGATCTTTCCATCTTCGGGTGGTTTTTGATTTCTTTCTTCAGAGACATGAAGTTCTCTTTCACTTGATTGGTCAGAATCATACCAAGATATTTTATATTATTTGTTGCTATTATAAAGGATGTCATTTCCCTAATTTCTTTCTCAGCCCATTTATCCTTTGAGTAGAGGAAGGCTACTGATTTGTTTGAGCTAATTTTATATCCAGCCAATTTGCTGAACTTTATCGTCTATAGAAGTTCTCTAGTGGAATTTTTGGGGTTACCTATGTATACTATCATATTACCTGAAAATAGTGATATCTTGACTCCCTCCTTTCCAATTTTTATCCTTTTTAATCCCCTTTTGTTGTCTAATTGCTCTGGCTAGAACTTTGAGTACTATATTAAATAGATGAGGGAAGAGTGGGCAGCCTTGTGTTGTCCCTGATTTTAGTAGGATTGCTTCAAGTTTATCTCCATTTAATTTGATTTAGTTTGATGTTGTCTATTTGTATACCTATATTGCTTTTATTATTTAGGTATGGGCCTTGAATTTGTGATCACTCCAATACTTTTAACATGAAGGGTTGTTTTATTTTGTCAAATGCTTTCTCAGCATCTAATGAGAGGATCATGTGCTTTTTTCTCTTTGGGTTTGTTTATGTACTGGGTTATGGATTTCCATATACTGAACCATCTCTACATCCCTGGGATGAAGCCAACCTGATTATGGTGAGTGATCATTTTGTTGTGTTGTTATATTCAATTTGTGAGAATTTTTGAGTATTTTTGCATTGATATTTATAAGGGAAATTGATTAGAAGTTCTCTTTGTTGGGAGTTTGTGTAGCTTAGGTATCAGTGCGACTGTGGCTTTATACAATTAATTGTGTAATTTATCTTATTTTTCTATTTTGTGAAATAGTTTGAGGAGTATTAGTATTCGATCTTCTTTGAAAGTCTGATAAAATTCTGCACTAAAATCATCTGGCCCTGGGATTTTCTTTCTTCATTTTTTTCTTCTTCTTTTCTTTTAGTTGGGAGACTTCTAATGATTACTTCTATTTCCTTAGGAAATATGGGACTCTTCAGATGGTTTATCTGATCCTGATTCAAGTTTGGTACTTAGTATCTGTCAAGAAAACCCTCTCTTTCATCTACTTTTTCCAGTTCTTTAAGTATAGCCTTTTGTAGTAGGATCTGATAATTTTTTAATTTCCTCGGTTTCTGTTGTTAGGTCTCCCTATTCATTTCTCATTTTGTTAATTTGGATACTGTCTCTGTGCCCTCTGGTTAGTCTGGCTAAGAGTTTATCTATCTTGTTGATTTTCTCAAAGAACCAAGTTCTGCTTTTGTTGATTCTTTGTACAGGTCTTTTTGTTTCTACTGGCTTAGTTTTAACCCAGAGTTTGATTTTTTACTGACATCTACTCCTCTTGGGTGTATTTCCTTCTTTTTGTTCTTGAGCTTTCAGATGTGCTATCAAGCTGCTAATATATGCTCTCTCTAGTTTCTTTTTGGAGGCACTCAGAGGTATGAGTTTTCCTGTTAGCACTGCTTTCATTGTGTCCCATAAGTTTTGGTGTGTTGTGCTTTCATTTTCATTCAATTCTAAAAATTCTTTAATTTCTTTCTTTATTTCTTAGTTGACCAAGTTGTCATTGAGTAAGGTGTTTTTCAGCTTCCATGTATATGTGGGCTTTCTGTTGTTTTTGTTGTTATTGAAGACCAACCTCAGTCTGTGGTGATCTAATAGGATGAATAGGATTATTTCAATTTTCTTGTATCTGTTGAGGCCTGTTGTGTGACCAACTATATGATCAGTTTTGAAGAAAGTACCATGATGTGCTGAGAAGAAGGTACATTCTTTTGATTTAGGATGAAATGTTCTATAGATATCTGTTGAATCCATTTGGTCCATATCTTGTGTTACCTTCATTATGTCTCTGTTTAGTTTCTGTTTCCATGATCTGTCCATTGCTGAGAGTGGGGTATTGAAGTCTCTCACTATTATTGTGTGAGATGCAATGTGTACATTGAGCTTTAGTAAAATTTCTATTATGAATGGGGTTACTCTTGCATTTGGAGCATAGATGTTCAGAATTGAGAGTTCATCTTGGTTGATTTTTCCTTTGATGAGGATGTAGTATCCTTTCTTATCTCTTTTCATAACTTTTGGTTGAAAGTCGATTTTATCAGATATTAGAATGGCTACTCCATCTTTGTTTCTTGGGATCATTTGCTTGGAAAATTGTTTTTCAGCCTATTACTCTAAGGTAGTGTCTGTCATTGTCATTGAGGTGGATTTACTATATGCAACAAAATCCTGGGTCCTGTTCATGCCTCCAGTTTACTAGTCTATGTCTTTTTATTGGTGGATTGAGTCCATTGATGTTAAGAGATATTAGGGAATATTGCCTGTTGCTTCCTGTTGTTTTTGTTGTTAGCAGTGGCTATCTTTTTGGGGGGTTCTTGAATGAACATTACTTTCTTGCTTTTTAGGGTGCAGTTTCCCTCCTTGCATTAGAATTTTCCATTTATTATCCTTTGTCGGGCTGGATTTATGGAAAGATATTGTATAAATTTCATTTTGTCGTGGAATATCTTGGTTTCTCCATCTATGTTAAGTAAGAGTTTTGCTAGGTATAGTAACCTGGGCTGGCATTTGTGTTCTCTTCGGGTCTGTATGACATCTGTCCAGGATCTTCTAGCTTTCATAGTCTCTGTTGAGAAGTCTGGTGTAATTCTGATAGGTCTGCCTTTATAAGTTAGTTGAGCGTTTTCCCTTTCAATAGTCCTTTTTTTTGGTTTTGTGCATTTGGTGTTTTGATTATTATGCAATGGGAGGAATTTCTTTTCTTGTCCAGTCTATTTGGAGTTTTGTAAGCTTCTTGTATGTTCATGAGCATCTCTTTCTTTAGGTTAGGGCAGTTTTCTTGTATAATTTTGTTGAAGATATTTACTGGCACTTTCGTTTGTGAATTTTTACTTGCTCTCTTCTATACCTATTCTTCTACGGTTTGCTCTTGTCATTGTGTCCTAAATTTCCTGGATGTTTTGTGTTAGGAACTATTGCATTTTGCTTTTTTTTTTGACTATTGCTTCAATGTTTTCTATGGAATGAATCTTCTACACCTGGTGATTCTCCCTTCTATCTTTTGTATTCTGTTGATGATGACCCCTTTTCTCTTTTCTAGGTTTTCTATCTCCAGTGTTGTCTCCCTTTGTGATTTCTTTATTGATTCTATTTTCCTTTTTAAATCCTGGATTGTGGTGTTCAATTACTTCACCTGTTTGGTTCTATTTTCATGTAATTCTTTAAGGGATTTTTGTGTTTCCTTTTTAATGTCTTCTACCTGTTTGCCTGCATTATCCTGTATTTCTTAAGGGAGTTATTTTTGTCCTTTTAAAGTCCTCTACCATCATCGTCTGATGTGATTTTAAATTGGAGTCTTGCTTTTCCAGTGTGTTGGGGGTATCCAGGGCTTGTTGTGGTGGGAGAACTGGGTTCTGACGGTTCGAAGTAGCCTTGGTTTCTGTTGTTGCTTATTTTCTTGCACTTGCCTCTTGCATTTGGTTATTTCTGGTGTTAGCTGATCTTGCTGTCTCTGACTGTGGCTTTTTCCTCCTATAAGCCTGTGTGTCAGCACTCCTGGGAAACCAGTTTTCTCTGGGAGGAATTTGGGTATGTAGAGCTGTGACAGAGTGTCAGCTTCAGGGCACAGGTGGAAAATGGAAGGATCCTGTCCCCGTCTGTTCCTTGATTGCTGTGTCCTGATAGCTCTTGGTGGATCCTTCTTGGGCCAGGAATTTGAGCAGAAGTGCTAGTCTCACCTGTGTTCTCAGGTGTATCAGCATATCTTGCAAGAACAGCTCTCTCCTGGTGGGCTTTGGATTTAGAGAACTGTGGCAAAGGGTCAGCTCCAGGGCACAGGTGGAAAACGGAAGGATCCTGTCCTTGTCTATTCTTTGGTTCCTGTGTCCTGATGGCTTCAGTTGGGTCTCTCTTGGGCCAAGAATCTGAGCAGAAGTAGTTGTCTTACCTGTGCTCTCAAGTGTGTCAGCACTTCTGGGAGACCAACTCTCTCCCGGGGGATTTGGGTATAGAGCGCTGTGGCACAGGGTCAGCTCCAGGCGCAGATGGAAACCAGAAGCTTTAGTGAGTTCTACATCTTCCAGCTTTATAATGGAAACTGACAAATTCTTCACAATTAAGGTGCTGGGCATTTGACTGCTTAGATTACTAGCTTCTATGATTTGCCATATGATATTGATATGGTGACCCTGACAACTTGTGGAAGTTGTCACTCTTTTCTATTTATCTGTTAATGCTCAACATTCTTTCAGTGGTCTGGTTGCTCTTTTACATCCAGTATTTGCAATTTCAAATGCCAAGATCCCCATTAACACTGTTTTCAGGATTTTATATTGTTCTATTCACAGCTGACCCCAGTCTCTGTAAGAAGTGAGTACGTGCTTCTGCTGGACCATGTATTACCTTATTAAGTGGGGTGAATTATTTTTCTCTCAGCTCCTTAATCATATTCCAAGATTTTAAAGCTTCAACATAACATTGTTCAACTATGACACCATTAGAATGAGTTTGTTCTTCTAGATCAGCATAAACCCCCTTCTCCAAGCTACTGGTCTTTAGTAACATCTATCCCCATTACTATAGTACACTGTTATGCTTTTGTGGCTTCATTTCTCCACTACAACAGCCATTGCAATTTCTGACCAGCTTCTAGAAAAGCTGAAATCAGTCCCTTGCAATCTCGGGGAATAACTGTGTAGCCCAGTTACCTAACATTTCTTTAACACATAGAGAACTCAAGCCTTAAAATACAATAGCCTCTTCAAAATGTTTATGTTATAGCATTTCTAATGGATTCCAGGTCAACTTATTATATGCATGACAACCATCATCAGGAGGCATATGCTGAACAAAGACGGAGACAGTTGAAGGTACCTGTGTAGCCTCAAGCAAATCCTCTAATGTTGCTCCTGACTAAACACTAACCCATTTTCCCTGTACTACCTCCTGCTCTGTTGCATGTAATTTTTAAAACCTCACCATCACCTTTCCCAGGAGCTCAGGCCAGGCTCTGGATCCTCCTGGCCTAGCTCTAAGATCGGCTATAGCCAGCTCCACTCCCAACTTCTCTTTTGCTCCTTCTGGCTTAGTTCAACAAAGCTGCCATCACCAAAGGCACTCCCGCCCCCCTCCCCCACACACCTTTCCTCCATGGATGAAAAACACAGACAATTTTATTACTTTAGAACTTGCAACTATCATGATTTTTGAGCACAGACTCTCCTGCTCTAAACTGATCACTTAGCCTTCATCAGATACCCTCTGCTGATCTCCTTGGCTATCAGCAGGTGGCAGAGGTCACTGGTTTTAACTTCCTTGAGATCTTACTTGATTGTTTTATGCTCCTCCTTCCAAAACCTGGCCAAAAGCCCCTTCTCTTTTCTTGCCTCACTTTTCCTCCTGGAATCCAAAAGTCCCACCTATCCCTTCTGCCCAGCAATTGGCACCCCACCTCCTTTATTGACCAAATCAAGAACCAATTAGGGAACCAGTCTTTGGTATCAGTGCCTTCCCCTACACTGCTCTTCCCAGCCGCTGGTCTCACTGAGGTGTTCTGGGCACCTGTCACTGTAAGTGCTTGGAGGACAGCACGGTGGTAGTTTGTCTTCCAGCCTAATTTGATTCCTTCTTTCATGGTGCATTATATTTCTGGTTTCAGGCATAAGCCTGAGTTCTGTAATTCTGTTCTGACTGACTCTTCTTGCTTTCTAAAACCTTCACCATCTATTTGAAAACTCTCTAAGTGCATAGCCAACTCTTCAACCTTCTCTAACACAAGAGAATTAATTGAGTTACATCTTCAGAATTTTCATCTTTATTACCAATCTTTTTCAAAATGGTATACATGAAGACGATGAAGAAATGCCACAAAACCCATTGTAGGACCAAGGAAGGAGACCAACCAGTGCCAGCAGTTATTTTGCCAACCTCCTTTAACAACATTTCAAAACCTACCTTTTACTCTACTATATTAGAAGCAGAATAATTACCCATTATGGTTAAGCTGCATTGAAAGCCACCTTTAGGCTTAGATTTTTCAAAATATAGTCTAAGTAGGGTTCTATAATGTGTCAACCTCCCTTCTAGTCCACTTATTAGAGGCAGGGGCAAGGAAGTGTGAATAGGACAAGGGGGCTATGAAGCTGTTTAGATGTAGACCTTTGGGATGATTACAGTCTTCTTTGACAGCAGTTCAGTCCACTAGCATCAACTATGAATCAGTAGCAACAATTATCTCCAAATAGCAAAGCAATTGACAAACACCAAACATGAATCAGTAGCAATGGATCAATCCAGAAGAAATCTGGAGGTGCTGCTGAATCAGCAGAAGATGTGGAAGTGGCAAGAAGCACTCAGAATACCAAGAGAAGTTCTTTGGTGTGTTTCTCACTACAAAGTCATGACAAGCAAAGATCACTGGAGACCAGTAAAATATGGCAAGGCATACCAATGCAAGGAAACCATCAGCAAAGGCCAGTGACGTTTTGCAAGGTGAAACAATGCAAGAACGTTGTTCACTTTCTGTTGAGGTCTACTTATATTCTTTCCAAACATCAAATGTCCTTTCAAGTGTCTCCCTCAGCAAATCATCCTCTAACGCATCTGCTCCAGCAAAATATCCTCTCAAAATAGCTTGCAGCAAAACATCATATGACACAAATGAGTCTCCAAAGAAATCAGAAATTTCCATTCCAACTAACAATATTTGGTCAGGATACCGATGTCCTGGGAACATTTCTAGAAACCAACTACTAATGCCCAAAATGATAACTCAGACATCTACCTCTCAAAGACAGTAGGCTCTGTTCTGCTCATTATATTCAAACCTGGGAATATTTCACTCTGTTAGAATTTTCTGTCCTAGTATATGAATCTAGATAATACAAATTTGCTGCAAGAGGATTCCCACAAATAATGGATATTTGCATCACTTGCTTGTTTGTGAACCAACTGGCATGTAAATCAAATGTACATGATATCTCTTCACCTAGAAGCAAAAAATGAAATTAAAAGCATATTCTCTAACAGTTGGTCTTTCTGCAGTTTCTCAACTTCAACACTGGCCATGAAAATTCATTTTGGTGTGCTGGGTATTGAACACAGAGCCTCACATATGATAGTCAAGTGTTCTGACATCAAGCAATATTTCAAGTTGTATACCATATAATTCTTTGAAGCTGTGCTAATCATCAACAAAAGCCATGGCTGCTACTTACTAGGATGCTAATAGCAAATTCCTACCTGGTTTATGGAAATTCTCCACAAATGTCCACAAAATGGTTGGATAATTCTCCAGACATTGCTACATGACTAATAGAGAGCAAAGTCACATCTTTCTGAAAACTACTGGCTTGTACCTTAGACAAGCATCAATTTGTATTTTAATTATTTTTAATGTATGCTCATCTTCTATGCATTTCACATCATACTATAGTTGGAGGAGTTTCATATTTCTGTCAGCAGTGCTGTGGTGATCATTGATGATGCTGAATGTGTCTCTCAGCATTCTGTATGCTACTTTTAGGCAATGAGCACACTTTCAATTATCTCTTTAACACTATTAACAAATTTCTCAAGTGTTTGTTGAAAGCTAACTATCTTATGCCTATCCATGAATAAATTACCCATGTTATACACAAGATAGGAAGTATCTTTGTTTTCATAATGTTCCTGATATTTGGGGGAATAAAATAAAAGTAACAATTCATGGTGCAGTGTAATGAAAAAATTAGTCATAAGCGTAACTTACTACTTATGTGAAAAAAGGGAAATAATGAAGTTAAAAAATCTCTTCAGAGATTTTATGTTTTCTCTATCAAATATTATTTAAATTTATATCATTAAATTTTTATTTCCTAACACAATTCCTTTTGTGTACTTGTTTTTTAAGCAAGAATATTTTTATTAGATATTTTTTATTTACATTTCAAATGCTATCCTGAAAGTTCCCTATACCCTCCCCCCACCCTGCTTCCGTACCCACCCACTCCCACTTCTTGGTTCTGGCATTCCCCTGTCCTGGGGTATAATATAAAGTTTGCAAGATCAAGGGGCCTCTCTTCCCAATGATGGACGACTAGGCCAACTTCTGATACATATGCAGCTAGAGACATGAGCTCTGGGGGTATTGGTTAGTCCTATTGTTGTTCCACCTATAGGGTTGTAGACCCCTTCAGCTCCAAGGGTACTTTCTCTAGCTCCTCCACTGGGGGCCCTGTGTTCCATCCAATAGCTGACTGTGAGCATCCACTTCTGTATTTGACAAGTGCTGGCACAGCCTCACTCGAGACAGCTATATCAGTGTCCTTTCAGGAAAATCTTGCTAGCATATGCAATAGTGTCTGGGTTTGGTGGCTGGTTATGGTATGGATCCCCAGATGTGGTAGTCTCTGGATGATCCATCCTTTCAACTTAGCTCCAAACTCTGTCTCTGTAACTCCTTCCATGGGTGTTTTGTTCCCTATTCTAAGGAGGAATGAAGTTTCCACACTTCCGTCTTCTTTGTTCTTGATTTTCTTGTGTTTTGCAAATTGTATCTTGGGTATTCTAAGTTTCTGGGCTAATATCCACTTATCAGTGAGTACATATCAAGTGATTTCTTTTGTGATTGGGTTAACTCACTAAAGATGATATCCTCCAGATACATCCATTTGCCTAAGAATTCCATAAATTCATTGGTTTTAATAGCTGAGTAGTACTCCATTGTGTAAATGTACCACATTTTCTGTATCCATTCCTCTGTTGAGGGACATCTGGGTTCTTTCCAGCTTCTGGATATTATAAATAAGGCTGCTATGAACATGGTGGAGCATGTGTCCTTCTTACCAGTTGGAACATCTTCTAGGTATATCCCCAGGAGAGGTATTGTTGGAACGTTAGGTCGTACTATGTCCAATTTACTGAGGAACTGCCAGACTGATTTCCAGAGTGGTTGTACAAGCTTGCAATCCCACCAACAATGGAGGAGTGTTTCTCTTTCTCCACGTCCTTGCCAGCATATGCGGTCACCTGAATTTTTGATCTTACCATTCTGACTGGAGTGAGGTAGAATCTCAAGGTTGTTTTGATTTGCATTTCCGTAATGATTAAGGATCTTGAACATTTTTTTCAGGTGCTTCTCAGCCCTTTGGTATTCCTCACTTAAGAATTCTTTGCTTAGTTCTATACCCCATTTTTAATGGGGTTATTTGAATTTCTGGAGTCCAGCTTCTTGAGCTCTTTGTACAGCGACAGACAGGTAGATCAATGAAATACAATTGAAGACCCAAAAATGAATCCACACAGCTATGGTCACTTGATCTTTGACAAGGGAGCTAAAACCATCCAGTGGAAAAAAAGACAGCATTTTCAACAAATGGTGCTGGCACAACTGGTGGTTATCATGTAGAAGGATGTGAATTGATCCATTCTTATCTCCTTGTACAAAGCTCAAGTCTAAGTGGATCAAAGATCTCCGCATAAAACTAGAGACACTGAAATTTATAGAGGATAAAGTGGGGAAAAGCCTCGAAGATATGGGCACTGGGGAAAAATTCCTAAACAGAACAACAATGGCTTGTGCTGTAACATCAAGATTTGACAAATGGGACCTCATGAAATTGCAAAGCTTCTGTAAGGCAAAAGACACTGTCAATAAGACAAAAAGGCCACCAACAGATTGGGAAAGAATTTTTACCAATCCTAAGTCAGATAGGGGACTAATATCCTTTTGTGTACTTGTATCTTTTCAGATGGTGTTGCTTTGACATGACTTGAATTATTTAGTTATTTTATGGTTAACATCAACTGTTTCTCTTGCTGTTTCTTCCTCATTGATAAACAACCCTGTGGTTAATACACTTGAGTCAACAAGAGTAACATTTATTGCAGACCAGCATGGTGAGCTGACCTTGGTGCTAAATACATTTAATGTTTACTGTTCTCTCTGTATAACTGTGGTCCTACAGCTGGGATGCTATAGAATCTATTTGCAATTCTCTTAACAAACCTACCTAATTGAGCTGATGAGCTATCTTTGCGGCATCCACAGTCTGGCCTTCACCATGAGCATCCCAGCCTTTATCAATATCAGCAGAGATGCCCAGGCTGTTGATCATTGGGCTAATCTGAAGTCAAATGAGATGAGATCTCAGAAGAGAACTTGGAATGTGGACTTCATGTAGATTTAGCTCAGATTATTGAAGTCTGTAATGTGTGTCTAAGGAAGATGATAAAGATGAAGAAAGTGTAATGAACAGTGTTGTGTCTCTCCTATTGATCTTGGAACCAGACAAGCAAGAAACATTGATTGAAAGTCTGTGTGAAAAGTTGTTCAAGTTTGAGGAAGGTGAATGCCCATTTCTGAGACTACAATTGCTCATCAACATTTTCCATGGGATGAGCAATAATATTTCTGTAAGGTACACAGTGTGCTGCAACCTCATCAAAGTTGCACCATCAGATGGGGCCACCCAGTACATCCCAACAGAACTGGATCAAGTGAGAAAGTGGAAGCTTACCACTCTGGAAGCTTACCACTTAAAAGAAACACATCCTCTTAATACTACCCTACAAGGCACTCGTGGATTGTAAGAAAAGTGATGCTGCAGTAAGGTCATGATGGAATTGCTCAGGAACTACACAGACAACAATGCTTCCCGGGCTCGAGTTGCTGCCCATAGGTGTATTGTGTGGATACTGATGGATCCATATGCCTTTCTTTTTGACCATCTTCATACTATAAAGCTAGTCAAATTTTTGGAAGGCAAGCTTATCCATGATTTATTAACCATTTTTGTGAGCGCTAAATTGGCATCGTATGTCAAACCCTATCAGAATAACAAAGACTTCATAGAATCACTTGTCTTGTTACATGAACAAAATATGGAGAATAAGAGACTCCTCACTTTTATGTGAATGGCAGTGGAAGGCTAAGGTTTCTTTTGATACAATGGAGCAAGCTACAGATTGGAGCTGATGATGTTGAACCATTTATTATTTATGCTGTACAAACTAAAATAGTCTACTGAAAAACTGACCAGACCTAAAGAAAAGTAGTTGTCAGTCATAGCACACATCAGACATTTGGAAAAAAGCAGTGGCAACAACTGTATGATAATCTTAATGCCTGGAAATGGAACTTGGACAAAGTGCCAAAAAAAAAAAAAAAAAAAAAAAGAAAGAAAGAAAGAGAAAAGAAAAGGCTTTTGAGTTTTTCAGGTACCTGAATTCTTATGCAAAAAAAAATGTTCTTTGAGGAAAATATGTTCTAAGTCATAGTAAAACATTATCAACCAAATAAATAAATAAATAAATAAAAAAGTCCCCATCTTATATCCCGGGCCTTTCAGAGACCAGTCCACATAGGAGAGCACACAGGCCACAGAAACAACAGAGCTTCTCAGACAGGGTATCTTCAGGCCTTCATCCTCAGCCAGGAGGCAGAGCTGAGACCCAGACCTCTGAGCACCTTCCTTGCCAGAGGAGGGTCAGCCACCAGGGAGGGCTTTGACCACTGGGACACAGGAGAGAATTGGACACCCAGGAGTATTGACAGAGGCTAAAAGAATCACAAGAGGAGCATGCTCCAGCCAGAGACAGCTAGAACATCTAACACGAGAGATTACCAGATGGCAAAAGACAAACTTAAGAATCATCCTAACAGAAACAAAGACCATTTGGCATCATCAGAATCCAGTAGTCTCATCACAGCTAGTCCTGGATACACCAACACACCCAAAAAGCAAGATTCAGATTTAAAATTATATCTCATGATGCTGGTAGAGGATTTTAAAAATGGCATTAATAACCCACTTAAAGAAATAGTGGAAAACACTGCTAAAGAGGTAGAAGTACTTAAAGGGGAAACACAAAAATCCCTTAAAGAATTACAGGAAAACACAACCAAACAGGTGACTGAATTGAACAAAACCATCCAAGATAAAAAAATGGAAGTAGAAACAATAAAGAAAACCCAAAAAGAGACAACTATGGAGATAGATATCCTAGGAGAGAAACCAAGAAGCATAGATGCGAGCATCAGCAACAGAATGCAAGAGATGGAAGAGAGAATCTCAGATGCAAATGATTCCATAGAAAACATGAACACAACAATCAATGAAAATGCAAAAAGATCCTAACTCAAAACATCCAGGAAATCCAGAACACAATAAGAAGACCAAATCTAAGAAGATAGATAAGAAATCTATAGATAAGAATGAAGATTTTAAACTTAAAGTGCAAGTAAATATCTTAAACAAAATTATAGAAGAAAACTTTCCTAACCTAATAAAGGAGATACCCATGAACATACAAGAAGCCTACAGAACTCCAAATAGACTGGACCAGAAAAGAAATTCCTCCAGACATATAATAATCAGAACAACAAGTGCACTACATAAAGACAGAATATTAAAAGCAGTAAGGGAGAAAGGTCAAGTAACATGTAAATGCAGACATATTAGAATTACACCAGACTTCTCACCAGAGACTCTGAAAGCCAGAAGATCCTGGACAGATGTTATACAGACACTAAGAGAACACAAATGCCAGCCCAGGCTACTATTCCCAGCAAAACTAAATTGCCATAGATGGAGACACCAAAGTATTGCATGGCAAAACCAAATTCACACAATATCTTTCCATAAATCCAGCACTTCAAAGGGAAAACACCAACACAAGGATGGAAATTAAACCCTAAAAAAAAGCAAGAAAGCAATCCTTCAATAAACCTAAAGGAAGATAGCCATAAGAACAGAATCCCACCTCTAACAACAAAAATAAAAGGAAGCAACAATTACTTTTCCTTACTATCTCTTAATATCAATGGACTCAGTTCCCCAATAAGAAGTTACAGACTAACAGGCTGGCTATATAAACAGGATCTAACATTTTGCTTCATACAGAAAACCCACCTCAAGAACAAAGACAGACCCTACCTCAGAGTAAAAGGTTGGAAAACAATTTTCCAAGCAAATGGTCCGAAGAAACAAGCTGAAGCAACCATTCTAATATTGACTAAAATCGACTACCAACTCAAAGTTATCAAAAAAGACAAGGTGGAGCACTTCATACTCATCAAAGGTAAAATCTTCCAAGAGGAACTCTCAATTCTGAACATGCTCCAAATGCAATGGCAGCCACATTCATTAAAGAAACTTTCGTAAAGCTCAAAGCACACATTGTATCTCACACAGTAATAGTGGGATACTTCAACACCCCACTCTCATCAATGGACAGATTCTGGAAACAGAACCTAAACAGAGACACATTGAAACTAACAGAAGTTGTTAAAGAAATGTATTTAACAGATACCTACAGAACATTTTATCCTAAAAACAAAGGATATACCTTCTTCTCAGAACCTCTTGGTACCTTCTCCAAAACTGACCATATAAATGGTCACAAAACAGGCCTCAACAGATACAAAAATATTGAAATTATCCTATGTATCCTATCAAATCACCACAGACTAAGGCTGATCTTCAATAACAACATAAATAATAGAAAGCCAAAATTCATGGGGAAGCTGAAAACACTCTACTCAAGCTGAACAACGCTCTACCTTGGTCAAGGAAGAAATAAAGAAATTAAAGACTTTTTACAGTTTAATGAAAATGAAGCTACAACATACACAAACTTATGGGACACAATGAAAACAGTCTTAAGTAGAAAACTCATAACTCTGAGTGCCTACAAAAAGAAACTAGAGATAGCATACACTAGCAGCTTGACAGCACACCTAAAAGCTCTAGAACAAAAGGAAGCAAATACACCCAAGAGGAGTAAACAGTAGGAAATAATCAAACTCAGGGTTGAAATCAACCAAGTGGAAACAAAAAGAACTATTAAAAGAATCAACCAAACCAGGAGCTGGTTCTTTGAGAAAATCAATAAGATAAATAAACCCTTAACCAGAATAACTAGAGGCTACAGGGACAGTATCCTAATTAACAAAATCAGATATGAAAAGAGAGACATAACAACAGGACCTAAAGAAGTCCAAAACATCATCAGATCCTACTACAAAAGGATATACTCAACAAAACTGGAAAACCAGGATGAAATAGACAAATTTCTAGACAGATACCAGGTTCCAAAGTTATATCATGATCAGATTAATGATCTAAACAGTCCCATATCCCCTAAAGAAATAGAAGCAGTTAATATTCTCCCAACCAAAAAATGCCCAGGACCAGATGGGTTTAGTTCAGATTTCTACCAAACTTTCAAAGAAGACCTAATTTCAACTGTCCTCAAACTATTCCATAAAATAGAAACAGAAGGTACTCAACCCAATTCATTCTATGAAGCCACAATTACTCTGATACCTAAAGTACATAAAGACCCAACAAAGAAAGGAAACTTCATACTTATTTCCCTTATGAATATCGATGCAAAATACTCAATAACATTCTTGCAAAACAAATGCAAGAACACATCAAAATGATCATTTATCATGATCAAGCAGGATTCATCCCAGAGTTGCAGGGATGGTTTAATATATTGAAATCCATCAACGTAATCCACTATATAAACAAATTCAAAGACAAAAGCCACATGATCATCTCGTTACATGCTGAGAAAGCATCTGACAAAATCCAATACCCATTTGTGATGAAAGTCTTGGAAAGATCCGGAATTGAAGGCCCATAACTAAACCTAATAAAAGCAATATACAGCGATCCAGTAGCCAACATCAAACTAAATGGAGAGAAACTTGGAGAATCCAGTCTGATTTCTATAGAAGTTATACCAGTTTGCAATCCCACCTTCTTCTGAGAAGAAGGTATATCCTTTGATTTTAGGATAAAATGTTCTGTAGATATCTGCAATGGAGGAATATTCTCTTTCTCCACATTTTTATGAATATTTGCTTTCACCTGAGATTTTGATCTTATCCATTCTGATTGATGTAGGTAGAATCTCAGGGTCATTTTGATTTTCATTTTCCTGATGGCTAAGGACTTTGGACATTTCTGTAAGGGCTTCTCGTACATTCAAGATTCCTCTGTTTTGAATTTTTGATTGGGAGCTCGTGTCTAGCTGCATATGTATCAGAAGCTGACATATTTGGCCATCAGTGGAAAGAGAGGCCCATTGGTTGTGCAAACTTTATATGCCTCAGTACAGGGGTACTCCAGGGCCAAGAAGTGGGAGTGGGTGGGTAAGGGAGTGGGGGGGGCAGTATGGGGGACTTTTGGAATAGCATTGGAAATATAAATGAGGAAAATACCTATTAAAAAATTAAAAAACAAAAAACAAAAGAAAACCAGATACACTGAATCTAATGGAAGAGAAAATGGGAAAGAGCCTTGAAATCATTGGCACAGTGGGAAGTATCCTAATCAGAACTCTAATGGCTCAGGCTATAAGATCAAGAATTGATAAATGGGACCTCAGGAAACTGGAAAGCTGGTGAGCATGGTGGCATACGCCTTTAATCCCAGCACTCGGCAGAGGCAGAGGCAGAGGCAGAGGCAGAGGCAGAGGCAGAGGCAGAGGCAGAGGCAGAGGCAGAGGCAGAGGCAGAGGCAGAGGCAGAGGCAGAGGCAGAGGCAGAGGCAGAGGCAGAGGCAGAGGCAGAGGCAGAGGCAGAGGGAGGATTTCTGAGTTTGAGGCCAGCCTGGTCTACAAAGTGAGTTCCAGGACAGCCAGGGCTATAGAGAGAAACCCTGGCTCAAAAAATAAAGAAAATGAAACTGAAAAGCTTCTGTAAGGCAAAGGACATCAGCAAGATACAGATTGGGAGAAAATCTTCCTCTATTTTTTTTTTTTTTTCGAGACAGGGTTTCTCTATGTAGCCCTGGCTGTCCTAGAACTCACTCTGTAGACCAGGCTGGCCTTGAACTTAGAAATCTGCCTGCATCTGCCTCCTAAGCATTAAAGGCATGTGCCACCATGCCCGGCTTCATTTTTTTTAAACAATTTAAAAATTTTTTTTATTAGATACTTTCTTCATTTACATTTCAAATGCTATTGCAAATGTCCTCTATACCCTCCCGCCGCCCTGCTCCCCAACCAACCCACTCCTGCTTTCTGGCCCTGGCATTCCCCTGTACTGGGGCATACAATCTTTGCAAATGGCCTCTTCTCCCAATGATGGCTGACTAGGCCATCTTCTACCATATATGCAGCTAGAGACAGGAGCTCAGGGGAACTGAGGCAGGCATCAGTCAGATACACCAAGACCACTTAACACCAGAGATAACCAGCTGGGAAGAGGCAAGTTCAAGACCATAAACAACAGAAGCCAATATATTCTGGCACCATCAGAGCCTAGTTCTCCCACCACAGCAAGCCCTGGATACATCAACACACCCGAAAACCAGGATGCTGACCTAAAATCTTATTTCATGAAGATGATAGAGTCCTTAAAGTAGGATGTGAATAACTCACTGAAAGAAATACAGGAAGCTACAGGTAAACAGGTAGAAGTCCTTCATAATATCTGTCCAGGACCTTCTGGCTTTTAGACTCTCTGTTGAGAAGTCTGGTGTAATTCTGAAAATTCTGCCTTTGTGTGTTACTTGGTCCTTTTCTCTTAAAACTTTTAATATTCTGTGCATTTGGTGTGTTGATTAATATGTGACAAGAGCGTTATCTTTTCTGGTCCAACAATCTAGTTGGTGTTTTATAGGCTTCTTGTACATTCACAGACATCTTTTTTTTTTTTTTTTTTTTTTTTTTTTTAGGTTAGGCAAGGTTATTATGATTTTGTTGAAGACGTTTTTTGGTCCTTTGAACTGGGAATCTTCACTCTCTTCTATTCCTATTATTCTTAGGTTTGGTCCTTTCATTGTGTCCTGGATTTCTTGGATGCTTTGGATTAAGAGGTTTTCTCTTTTGAATTTTCTTTGATTGTTGTGTCAATATCTTCTAAGGCATCTGCTATGCCTGAGATTCTCTCTTCTGTCTCTTGTATTCTGTTGTTGATGCATCTTTAGATCCTGACTTCTATCCTAGGTTTTCTATTTTCAGTGTTGCCTCTATTTGTGTTTTCTTATTGTTTGTACATCCTTTTTTAGATTTTGGTCTGCTTTGATCAATTCCTTCATCTGTTTGATTGTGTTTTCCTATATTTCTTTAAGGGGTTTATTTGTTGTGTCTTTAAGGACTTCTACAGACCCCTTCAGCTCCTTGGGTACTTTCTATAGCTCCTCCACTGGGGGCCCTGTGTTCCATCATATAGATGACTGTGAGCATCCACTTCTGTGTTTGCCAGGCACTGGCAGAGCCTCACTCAAGGATCAGGGTCCTTTCAGCAAAATCTTGCTGGCATATGCAATAGTGTTTGGGTTTGGTGGCTGATTATGGGATGTATCCCCAGGTGGGGTAGTCTCTGGATGGTCCATCCTTTCCTCTTAGCTCCAAACTTTGTCTCTATAACTCCTTCCATGTTCCTTATTCTAAAGAGGTGTTTTGTTCCTTATTCTAAAGAGGAATGAAATATCCACATTTTGGTCTTCACTCTTCTTGATTTTCTTGTGTTTTGCAAATTGTATCTTGGGTATTCTAAGTTTCTGGGCTAATATCTACTTATCAGTGAGTGGATATCAAGTGACTACTTTTGTGATTGGGTTACCTCACTAAGAATGATATCCTCCAGATCCATCCATTTGCCCAAGAATTTTATAAATTCTTTGTTTTTAATAGCTGAGTAGTACTCCATTGTGTGAATGTACCACATTTTCTGTATGGTCCCCATAGACTCATGTTTTTGAATAAGTCTATGGGGACCAGGGAGTGGAATGTGATGGTTTGTATATCCTTGGACCAGGGAGTGGCACCATCTGGAGGTGTGGCCTTGTTGGAATAGGTGTGACCTGGTTGGAATGGGTGTGTCACTGTGGGTGTGGCATAAGATCTTCACCCTAGTTGCCTGGAAGTTAGTCTTCCTGTAGCAGCCTTTGGATGAAGACGTAGGACTCTCAGCTCTGCCTTCCCCATGCCTGCCTGGAATCTGCCATGCTCCCACCTTGATGATAATGGACTGAACATCTGAAACTGTAAGCTAGCCCCAATTAAATATTGTTTATAAGACTTGCCGTGGTCATGGTGTCTGTTCACAGCAGTAAAATCCTAACTACGACACTGCTTTTAATATTCTGTCTTTATTTAGTGCATTTTTTTTGTTCTGATTATTATGTTTAGGGAAGAATTTCTTTTCTGGTCCAGTCTATTTGGAGTTCTGTAGGCTTCTTATATGTTCATGGTCATCTCTTTATTTAGGTTAGTGAAGTTTTCTTCTATAATTTTGTTGAAGAGATTTACTGGCCTTTAATTTGAAAATCTTCATTCTCATCTACACCTATTGTCCTTAGGTTTGGTCTTCTCTGTTTCCTGGATTTCCTGGATTTTTTTTAGTTAGGATCTTTTTACATTTTGCATTTTCTTTGATTGTTGTGTCCATGTTTTCTATGGAATCTTCTGCACCTGAGATTCTCTCTTCCATCTCTTGTATTCTGTTGCTGATGCTTCCTGATTTCTTTCCTAGTTTTTCTATTTCCATAGTCATCTCCCTTTGTGATTTCTTTATTGTTTCTACTTCCATTTTTAGATCCAGGATGGTTTTGTTCAATTGTTTCACCTGTTTGGTAGTGTTTTCCTGCAACTCTTTAAGGGATTTTTGTGTTTCCTCTTTAAGGGCTTCTAGCTGTTTATCTGTGTTCTCCTGTCTTTCTTTAAGGGAGTATTTATTTCCTTCTTAAAGTCCTCTATCATCATCATGAGAAGTGACTTTAGATACATATCTTGCTTTTCTGGTGTGATGGTGTATCCAGGACTTGCTATGGTGGTAGAGTTTGATTCTGATGATGCCAAGTAACCTTGGTTTCTGTTGCTTCTTTTCTTATGCTTTCCTCTTGCCATCTAATTATCTCAAGTGCTTGTTGCTCCCAATATATCTGATTGGAGCGTGTCCTTCCTATAATCCCAGTTTATTCAGGACTCCTCAGAGTCCAGCTTTCTCTGTCATCTGATTCCAGGATCCTGTGAACTGGGAGTCTGGGTTTCTCAGAAATTTTGGCAGTCAACCTTTCTCTGAGACCCTAAGATCTTGGTGTTATTAAGCTCCTGGCATCTTGGGATCCTGGAATCCTAAGATCCTTGGAGTGTTACAGTGCCTCTAAGTTGTGTTTCCTTCGAGGACCACGGTGCTGTCTGGTGTGTTGGAAACTAAGGTATACCAGCACCAATGAGAAGGAACCTGAGCCTGTGTCCTTGCTCCTGGTGTCACAGGCTCGTCAGGATTGATTTTGAACAGATGTTGTGTTCTACTCACTTGTAGTCTGATGATCGAATGGAGAGTCCTCTGGAGATTGTGGGAATGTCCATCGAATTTTCACCCAAAGTGTCCTGTAGCTGGAGACAACCAGAAGGGCAGTTGGGAGACTATTATTGACTGCTATTTATTTAAGGGTTATGGGACTGTTTAGATGGTTTGTCTTATCCTTGTTTAACTTTGGTATCTAGTATCTGTCTAGAAAATTATCTGTCTCGTTCAGATTTTCCAGTTTTTTTTTTTTTTTTGAGTATATGCTCTTTTAGTAGGATCTGACGACTTTTTGGATATCCTCATTTTCTATTTTTACGTCTCCCATTTAATTTCTGATTTTCTTAGTTTGCATACTACCTCTGTTACCTCTGGTTAGTCTGGCTAATCGTTTATCTATCTTCTTTCTTCAGAGACTTGAAATTCTTATCATTCAGATCTTTACTTCCTTACTTAGAATCATATGCCAGCATGATTTTGCTGAAAGGACCCTCATATAGCTGTCTCTTGTGAGGCTATGCCAGTGCCTGGCAAACACAGAAGTGGATGCTCACAGTCAGCTATTGGATGGAACACAGGGCCCCCAATGGAGGAGCTAGAGAAAGTAGCCAAGGAGCTGAGGGGGGCTGCAACCCTATAGGTGGAACAACAATATGATCTAAGCAGTACTCCCAGAGCGCATGTCTCTAGCTGCATATGTAGCAAAAGATGTCCTAGTCGGCCATCATTGGGAAGAGAGGACCCTTGGTCTTGCAAAATTTATATGCCCCAGTACAGGGGAACACCAGGGCCAAGAAGAGGGAGTGGTTGGGTAGGGGAGTGGAGGGGGGGTATAGGGGAGTTTGGGATAACATTTGAAATGCAAATGAAAAAAATACCTAATAAAAATGAAAAAAAAGAATAGTAGCAAGGTTTTTTATATTATTTGTGACTTTTGTGAAGGGTATTATTTCCCTAATTACTTTCTCAGCCTGTTTATTCTTTGTGTAGAGAAAGGTCACTGATTTGTTTGAGTTAATTTTATATCCAATTACTTCACTGAATTTGTTTATCAGGTTTAGGAGTTCTCTGGTGGAATTTTTTTGGATCACTTATATACACTATCATATCATCTGCAAATAGTGATATTTTAACGTCTTCCTTTCCATTTTGTATTCCTTAGATTGCCAATTTTGTCTAATTGCTCTGGCTAGGACTTCAAGTACTCTATTGAATAGGTAGGGAGAAAGTGGGCAACCTTGTCTAGTCCATGATTTTAGTGGGATTGCTTACAGTTTCTCACCATTTAGTTTGATGTTGGCTACTGATTTGCTGTATATTGCTTTTATTATGTTTACGTTTGGGCCTTGAATTCCTGATCTTTCCAAGACTTTTAACATGAACATGTGTTGGACTGTGTTGAATGCTTTCTCAGCATCTAATGAGATGATAATGTGGTTTTTGTCTTTTGAGTTTGTTCATATAGTGGATTATGTTGAATGATTCTGTATATTGAATCATCCTTGCAATCCTGTGATAAAGCATACTTGAGCATGATGTATGATCATTTTGATGTGTTCTTGGATTTGGTTTGCAAGGATTTTATTGAGTATTTTTGCATCAATATTCATAAGGGAAATTTGAAGTTCTCTTTCTTTGTATGAAATAGTTTGAGGACAATAGTTTTTATTATATGAAATAGTTTGAGGACAATAGTTTCTATTTTATGAAATAGTTTGAGGACAATTGGAATAAGGTCTTCTCTGATGGTGTGATAGAACTCTGCACTAAATCCATCTGGTCCTGGGATTTTTTTTTTTGGTGGGGGGTGGAGGGTTGGGAGACTATTAATGTCTCTTTCTATTTCTTTAGGGGATATGGGACTCTTTAGATCACTAATCTGATCCTGATTTGACTTTAGTACCTGTTTTCTGTCTAGGAAATTGTCGATTTCATCCAGGTTTTTCCAGTTCTGTTGAGTATAAGGTTTTGTGGTAGGATCTTATAATTTTTTGATTTTCCTCAGATTCTGTTGTTGTATCTCTCTTTTCCTTTCTGATTTTGTTAATTAGGATACTATCCCTATGCCCTCTAGTTAGTTTGGCTAAGGGTTTATCTATTTTTTTGATTTCCTCAAAGAACCAGCTTCTGGTTTGCTTGATTCTTTGAATAGTTATTTTTGTTTCCACTGGGTTGATTTCAGTCCTGTTTGATTATTTCCTGCATCTACTCCTGTTTGTTTGTTTGTTTTTAAATTAGGTATTTTCCTCATTTACATTTCCAATGCTATCCCAAAAGTCCCCCCTATCCTTTCCCCCACTCCCCTACCCACCCACTCCCACTTTTTGGCCCTAGCGTTCCCCTGTACTGGGGCATATAAAATTTGCAAGTCCAATGGGCCTCTCTTTCCAGTGATGGCCAACTAGGCCATCTTTTGATACATATGCAGCTAGAGTCAAGAGCTCCAGGGTACTGGTTAGTTCATAATGTTGTTCCACCTATAGGGTTGCAGATCCCTTTAGCTCCTTGGCTACTTTCTCTAGCTCCTCCATTGGGGGTCCTCTGATCCATCCAATAGCTGACTGTGAGCATCCACGTCTGTGTTTGCTAGGCCCCGGCATAGTCTCACAAGAGACAGCTATATCTGGGTCCTTTCAGCAAAATCTTGCTAGTGTATGCAATGGTGTCAGCGTTTGGAGGATGATTATGGGATGGATCCCAGGATATGGCGGTCTCTAGATGGTCCATCCTTTCATCACAGCTCCAAACTTTGTCTCTGTGACTCCTTCCATGGGTGTTTTGTTCCCAATTCTAAGAAGGGGCAAAGTGTCCACACTTTGGTCTTCGTTCTTCTTGAGTTTCTTGTGTTTAGCAAATTGTATCTTATATCTTGGGTATCCTAAGTTTCTGGGCTAATATCCACTTATCAGTGCTATTCCTGTTTGTTGAATTTGCTTCCTTTTGTTCTAGAGCTCTTAGGTGTGCTGTCAAGTTGCTAGTGGACGCTCTCTCCAGTTTCTTTTTGGCGACACTCATAGTTATTAGTTTTCCTCTTAGGACTGCTTTCATTGTGTCCCATAAGTTTGGGTATGTTGTGGCTTCATTTTCATTAAGCTATAAAAATTCTTTAATTTCTTTCTTTACTTCTTCCTTTATTAACCTATCATTGTGTAGATTGTTGTTCAGATTCCATATATTGTTGTTCAGATTCCATATATATAAGAATATGCTTTCTATTATTTGTGTTGTTATTGAATATCAGCCTTAGTCTGTGGTGTGGTGATCTGATAGGATGCATGGGATAATTTCAATATTTTTGTATTTGCTGAGGCCTGTTTTTTGAAATTTTATATGATCAATTTTGGAGAAGGTACCATGAGGTGCTGAGAAGAAGGTATATCCTTTTGTTTTAGTATGAAATGTTCCATAGATATCCGTTAAACATATTTGTTTCATAACTTCTGTTAGTTTCATTATATCTCTATTTAGTTTCTGTTTCCATTATCTCTCCATTGATGAGAATGGGGTGTTGAAGTCTTCCACTATTATTGTGTGACATATAATGTGCGCTTTGAGTTTTAGCAAAGTTTCTTTAATGAATGTGGGTGCCCTTGCATTTGGAGCATAGATGTTCAGAATTGAGAGTTCATTCTTGTAAATTTTTCCATTGATGAGTAAGAAGTGTCCCTCCTTACCTTTTTTTTTTTTTTTTTTTTTTGAGAACGTTAGGTTGAAAGTTGATTTTATTCGATATTAGAATAACTAACCAGTACCCCAGAGCTCTTGACTCTAGCTGCATATGTATCAAAAGATGGCCTAGTCGGCCATCACTGGAAAGAGAGGCCCATTGGACACGCAAACTTTATATTCCCCAGTACAGGGGAACGCCAGGGCCAAAAAGGGGGAGTGGGTGGGTAGGGGATTGGGAGTGGGTGGGTATGGGGGACTTTTGGTATAGCATTGGAAATGTAAATGAGCTAAATACCTAATAAAAAATGGAAAAAAAAATTACTAGCTTTGGGGGGGAGGAGGTGAAAAAATAAAAATAAAAATAAGCTTTTTAATACTGAAAAAAAAAAAAAAAAGAATGGCTACTCCAGCTTGTTTCTTGGGACTTTTTTCTTGGAAAAATGTTTTCCAGCCTTTCACTCTAAGGTAGTGTCTGTCTTTTTCATGAGTTTGGTTTCCTGTATGCACCAAAATCTTGGGTCTTGTTTATGTATCCAGTCTGTTAGTCCATGACCTTTTATTGGGAAATTGAGTCCATTGATATTAAGCACTATTAAGGAAAAGGCATTGTTGCTTCCTTTTATTTTTGTTGTTTGAGTTGTAATTGTGTTCATCTGGCTATCTTCTTCGGGTTTGTTGAAAGATTACTTTCCTGTTTTTTCTTGAACTTGGTTTCCCTCCTTCTGTTGGAGTTTTACCTTTATTATCCTCTGAAGGGGTGGGTTTGTGGATTTATTTTGTAAATTTGCTTTTGTCATGGAATACCTTGGTTTCTCCATCTATGGTAATTGAGAGTTTTGCTGGGTATAGTAGTCTAGGCTGGCATTTGTGTTCTCTAAGGGTTTGTATGACATCTGCCCAGTATCTTCTGGCTTTCATAGTATCTGGGAAGAAGTCAGATGTAATTCTGACAGGTCTGCCTTTATAGATTACTTGTCCCTTTTCCCTTCGTGCTTTTAATATTCTTTGTTTTGTGCATTTTGTGTTTTGATCATTATGTGACTCAAAGAATTTCTTGTCTGGTCCAAACTATTTGGAGTTCTGTAGGATTCTTGTATGTTCATAGCCATCTCTTTCTTTAGGTTGGGGAAGTTTTCTTTTATGATTTTGTTGAAGATATTTACTAGCCCTTTCAATTGAGAATCTTTGCTGTCTTCTATATGTATTATCTTAAGATCTCATTTTAAAAATCATCCTGGATTTTTGGATTTTTTTTGGTTTAGGAGCATTTCCGTTTTTTCATTTTCTTTGACTGTTCTGTCAATGTTTTCTATGGAATCTTCTGCCCTTGAGATTCTCTCTTTTATCTCTTGCATTTTGTTGGTGATGCTTAAATCTGTGACTCCTGATCTCTTTCTTAGGTTTTCTAACTCCAAGGTTGTTTCCCTTTGTGATTTCTTTATTGTTTCTATTTTCATTTTTAGATTCTGGATAGTTTTGTTAATTTTCCTTGCCTGTTTGATTGTGTTTTCCTATAATTCTTTAAGGGATTTTTGTGTTTCTTCTTTCAGGTCTTCTACCTGTTTACCTGTGTTCTCCTGTATATCGTTAAGTGAGTTATTTGTGTCTTTCTTAAAGTCCTCTATCATCATCCTGACATGTTATTTTAGATGCAAATCTTGATTTTATGATGTTATGGTGTATCCAGGACATTGTTTTGGTTGGACAACTGTGTTGATGATGCAAAGTAACCGTTCTTTCTGTTGCTTATGTTTTTATGCTTGCCTCTCACCATCTGGTCATCTCTACTGCTACCTGCCCTCACTATATTTGACTGGATCCTGTCCTTCCTCTGATCCTAGTTGTGTCAGAACTCCTCAGAGTCCAGCTTCTTCTGTGATCCTGTGATTCTGGGATCTCTGTTCCTGAGATCCTTGGTATGTTAAACTGCCTCTGGGACCCTGAGGTCCTGGTGTGACCAAGCTCCTGGGATCTTGGGATCTTGGCAATGTTTGACGGCATGGGATTGGAACTTTCTCTGGGTGTTGTGGGTCTGGCTGTGGAGTTCTTGCCTAAGTTCTGCTCAGGGAACCTGCTCAGACCAGAAAGAACCCTAGCCACTGGTGGGGCAATGCTCCTGGGTCACCAGATCCCAATGGTTTCAGTTATTCCCAGTGTTGGGACAGAACTTGTGTCCTCCTCAACTCCTGTTCTATGATCCTGGGTGTGTTAGAGCACCTGGTATGGGAGCTTTCTCTGCAGGGTGTGTTACTGGCTGTAGGTATATTTTTTAATTAAAGATTTTGTTTTACCTATTCACTTTACATTTTGCTCAGTGCCACCTATCTCGTTATTGTGTCTTGCATTCCCCCATTACTCCTCCCCTTCCCCTGTGAGCTGGTAGGGAGACCCTTAGTATCCCCCACCCCCACCCCCAGCATTTTAAGTCTCTGCCAGGCTAGGTGCTTCTTCTCACACTGATGCCAGACAAGGCAGGCCAGCTAGTAGAACATATCTCACATACAGGCAATAGATTTTGTGATAATTCCCATCCCAGTTGTTCAGGACCTACATGATTGTCAAGCTGAATATCTGCTGAATATAAGCAGGGAGCCCTAGGTCCAAACCATATATGTTCTTTGGTTGGTATTTCAGATTCTGAGAGCCCAAAAGGTCCAGGTTAGTTGACTCTGTAGGTCTTCCTGTGGAATTCCTATCCCTTTTGAGGCCTACAATCCTTCCTCCTTTTCTTACGTAAGAGTCCACAAGCTTCATTCTTCATTTGTCTGTTTGTTTCTGTCTCTGTGTGAGTCATTTCCTGGGTGGAACCTCTCAGAAGACAACATGCTCCTGTTATATAAGGATGATATTCTCCAGTTCCCTTCATTTCCATGCAAAGTTTTGTAAGGCAAAGGACACTGCCAATAAGAGAAACCAGCAATCCTCATGTAGACTGGGGAATGATCTTCTTCAATCCTACTTCTGACAGAGGGACAATATCCAAAATTTACAAAAAACTCAGGAAGTTAAATACAAGTTACCTAAATATCCCATTTAAAAAATATGGGGTACAGATCTAAATAAATTTCAAATGCCAGAGAAGCACTAAAAAAAAAAAAAAAAAAAAAAAAAAAATCAAAGTCATCAGGGAAATGTAAGTCAAAACAACTATAAGGTTTAGTCTTGGACCAATTAGAATGGTTAAGATAAAAAAATCAAAAGCAGTGGGCATGTTGGTGCATGCCTTTAACCCCAGCAATTGGGAGGCAGGGGCAGGCAGATTTCTGAGTTCAAGGCCAGCCTAGTCTACAAAGTGACGAGGTGCCCAGGACAGCCAGGGCTATACAGAGGAACCCTGTCTTGAAAAACAAAAACAAAAACAAAAACAAAAAAACAAAAGCTAGAACGTGCTGGTAAAGATGTAAAGCAAGAATACTCCTCCATTGCTGGTGGGAGTGCAAACTTGTACAAGAACTTTAGAAAACGTTTTTGTTTGTTTGTTTGTTTGTTTGTTTTGCTTTGTTTTGGTTTGTTTTATTTCATAGAAAACTGGAAATAATTCTACCTTAAGACCCACTCCTGGGCATATATGCAAAAGATGCTCCAACATCTTACAAACATACTTTTTTCAATTATGTTCATATCAGCTTTATTTGTAATAGTCAGAAACTGGAAACAACCTAGATGTCCCTCACCTAATGAATGGATGAAAAAATATGGTACATCTACACAATGGAATACTATTCAGCTATTATAAAACCAAGATGTAGGTTTTTGTTTTTGGTTTGTTTTGTTTTTATCGCCTGAAGATTTGGGGTATATTTACCTTCACAAGACTCACATGAAACACAGAGCCATGATATGTTAACAAACATCTGAAGGCATAACCAATAAAAAAAATGTTAGATATTATTTCATTGCAGTATCCTGTTAGGTGAATATAGGAGAAAAGTAAAACTGTCCAAAGACAGAGTCAAAAAGTTAAGGAAGAAATTGTCTCTTCATTTCAGAAAGTGGGCAAAGGCAAGTGAATAATTCTGTGGATGTACCTTAGATTTATGTGCTTCGTTTTGGTGCTAATATCAATCATATTTATGTTTCTCCTACTTGTACTTTTAAATCTGTAGTGCAGTTTTTACATTCTGGAGTTATGGATTTGACTTTACAAAAATTATGTGCTATGAAACTTAGCACAGAGTTATTTTTACAACATACTGTATTAAAAACTCACAGGAAGGGGAGACTTAAGATATTGTATAAATGAAGTTATTTACTCAAATGATGGGATTGTTTTTCCAAACTATCTAAACAGGCCCATATCATACAAGGAAATAGAAGAAGTCATTAAAAACCTCACAAGCAAACAAACAAACAAACAAAAAATAACAACCCAGGGCTAGGTGGATTTAGTGCAGAATTTTACCAGACCTTCAAAGAAGACCTGATACCAATTTTCCTCAAACTATTCCATAAAATAGAAAGAGAAGGAACACTACCAAACGCATTCTATGAAGCCACAATTACTCTGATACCAAAACCACACACGGACCCAACCAAAAAAGGGAACTTCAGACCAATCTTGCTTATGAATATCGATGCAAAAATACTCAATAAAATTCTTGCAAACCAAATCCTAGAACACATCAAAACCATCATTTACCATGGTCAAATAGGCTTCATGCAATGTTGGTTTAATATATGAAAATCCATTAATGTAATCCACTATATAAACAAGCAGAAAGAAAAAAATCACACGATCACGTCCTTAGATGCAGAAAAAGCATTTGACAAAATATAACACCCTTTCATGTTAAAAGTATTGGAGAGATCAGGAGATCAAGGCCCATACATAAACATAATAAAAGCAATTAACTGCAAACCAACAGCCAAGATCAAATTAAATGGTGCCATACTTGAGGCAATCCCACTGAAATCAGGGACAAGACAAGGATACACACTCTCCCCATATCTATTCAATATAGTATTTAAAGTGTTAGCTAGAACAATAAGACAACAAAAAGAGATGAAGAGGACAAAAATTGGTAAAGAAGAAATAAAGGGGGAGTTGCCTGACACCAGCAAGGGCCCACATAGGATTCCCCACGGGATCCTAAGACCTCTAGTGAGTGGAACACAGCGCCGGCCCCAATCCAATCGCGCGGACCTGAGACTGCGGTACATAGGGAAGCAGACTGCCCGTGCCTGACCCGGGGCAAAAGCCCCTTCCGCTCCACTCGAGCCCCGGGCTTCCTGGCCAGCGGAGTCGCCTGACACCCGCAAGGGCCCACACTGGATTCCCCACAGGATCCTAAGACCTCTAGTGAGTGGAACACAACTTCTGCCAGGAGTCCGGTTTGAACACCAGATATCTGGGTACCTTCCCTGCAATAAGATAGCTTTCCTGCAGAGAATACTCTACCCACTGAAACCAAGGAGAGTGCTACCCTCCCAGGTCTGCTTATAGAGGCTAACAGAGTCACCTGAAGTACAAGCTCTTTACAGAGACAACTATAACAGCTAGCTTCAGAGATTACCAGATGGCGAAAGGCAAACGTAAGAATCCTACTAACAGAAATCAAGACCACTCACCATCATCAGAACGCAGCACTCCCACCCCACCTAGTCCTGGGCACCCCGACACAACGTAAAATCTAGACCCAGATTTAAAAACATTTCTCATGATGATGATAGAGGACATCAAGAAGGACTTTCATAAGTCACTTAAAGAATTACAGGAGAGCACTGCTAAAGAGTTACAGGCCCTTAAAGAAAAGCAGGAAAACACAGCCAAACAGGTAGAAGTCCTTAAAGAAAAACAGGAAAACACATCCAAACAGGTAATGGAAATGAACAAAACCATACTAGAACTAAAAAGGGAAGTAGACACAGTAAAGAAAACCCAAAGCGAGGCAACGCTGGAGATAGAAACCCTAGGAAAGAGATCTGGAACCATAGATGCGAGGATCAGCAACAGAATACAAGAAATGGAAGAGAGAATCTCAGGTGCAGAAGATTCCATAGAGAACATCGACACAACAGTCAAAGAAAATACAAAATGCAAAAGGATCCTAACTCAAAACATCCAGGTAATCCAGGACACAATGAGAAGACCAAACCTACGGATAATAGGAATTGATGAGAATGAAGATTTTCAACTTAAAGGGCCAGCTAATATCTTCAACAAAATAATAGAAGAAAACTTCCCAAACATAAAAAAAGGGATGCCCATGATCATACAAGAAGCCTACAGAACTCCAAATAGACTGGACCAGAAAAGAAATTCCTCCCGACACATAATAATCAGAACAACAAATGCACTAAATAAAGATAGAATATTAAAAGCAGTAAGGGAGAAAGGTCAAGTAACATATAAAGGAAGGCCTATAAGAATTACACCAGACTTTTTACCAGAGACTATGAAAGCCAGAAGAGCCTGGACAGATGTTATACAGACACTAAGAGAACACAAATGCCAGCCCAGGCTACTATACCCGGCCAAACTCTCAATTACCATAGATGGAGAAACCAAAGTATTCCACGACAAAACCAAATTCACACAATATCTTTCCACGAATCCAGCCCTTCAAAGGATAATAACAGAAAAGAAGCAATACAAGGACGGAAATCACGCCCTAGAACAAACAAGAAAGTAATCCCTTAACAAACCAAAAAGAAGACAGCCACAAGAACAGAATGCCAACTCTAACAACAAAAATAAAAGGAAGCAACAATTACTTTTCCTTAATATCTCTTAATATTAATGGACTCAATTCCCCAATAAAAAGACATAGACTAACAGACTGGCTACACAAACAGGACCCAACATTCTGCTGCTTACAGGAAACCCATCTCAGGGAAAAAGACAGACACTACCTCAGAGTGAAAGGCTGGAAAACAAATTTCCAAGCAAATGGTCTGAAGAAACAAGCTGGAGTAGCCATTCTAATATCGGATAAAATCGACTTCCAACCCAAAGTTATCAAAAAAGACAAGGAGGGACACTTCATACTCATCAAAGGTAAAATCCTCCAAGAGGAACTCTCAATTCTGAATATCTATGCTCCAAATGCAAGGGCAGCCACATTCATTAAAGACATTTTAGTAAAGCTCAAAGCATACATTGCACCTCACACAATAATAGTGGGAGACTTCAACACACCACTTTCATCAAGGGACAGATCGTGGAAACAGAAACTAAACAGGGACATAGTGAAACTAACAGACGTTATGAAACAAATGGACCTAACAGATATCTACAGAACATTTTATCCTAAAACAAAAAAATATACCTTCTTCTTAGCACCTCACGGGACCTTCTCCAAAATTGACCATATAATTGGTCACAAAACAGGCCTCAACAGATACAAAAATATTGAAATTGTCCCATGTATCCTATCAGACCACCATGGCCTAAGACTGATCTTCAATAACAACATAAATAATGGAAAGCCAACATTCATGTGGAAACTGAACAACACTCTTCTCAATGATACCTGGGTCAAGGAAGGAATAAAGAAAGAAATTAAAGGCTTTTTAGAGTTTAATGAAAATGAAGCCACAACGTACCCGAACCTTTGGGACACAATGAAAGCATTTCTAAGAGGGAAACTCATAGCTCTGAGTGCCTCCAAGAAGAAACGGGAGAGAGCACATACTAGCAGCTTGACAACACATCTAAAAGCTCTAGAAAAAAAGGAAGCAAATTCACCCAAGAGGAGTAGACGGCAGGAAATAATCAAACTCAGGGGTGAAATCAACCAAGTGGAAACAAGAAGAACTATTCAAAGAATTAACCAAACGAGGAGTTGGTTCTTTGAGAAAATCAACAAGATAGATAAACCCTTAGCTAGACTTACTAAAGGGCACAGGGACAAAATCCTAATTAACAAAATCAGAAATGAAAAGGGAGACATAACAACAGATCCTGAAGAAATCCAAAACACCATCAGATCCTTCTACAAAAGGCTATACTCAACAAAACTGGAAAACCTGGACGAAATGGACAAATTTCTGGACAGATACCAGGTACCAAAGTTGAGTCAGGATTAAGTTGACCATCTAAACAGTCCCATATCCCCTAAAGAAATAGAAGCAGTTATTAATAGTCTCCCAGCCAAAAAAAGCCCAGGACCAGATGGGTTTAGTGCAGAGTTCTATCAGACCTTCAAAGAATATCTAATTCCAGTTCTGCACAAACTATTTCACAAAATAGAAGTAGAAGGTACTCTACCCAACTCATTTTATGAAGCCACTATTACTCTGATACCTAAACCACATAAAGATTCAACAAAGATAGAGAACTTCAGACCAATTTCTCTTAGGAATATCGATGCAAAAATCCTCAATAAAATTCTTGCTAACCGAATCCAAGAACATATTAAAGCAATCATCCATCCTGACCAAGTAGGTTTTATTCCAGGAATGCAGGGATGGTTTAATATACGAAAATCCATCAATGTAATCCATTATATAAAAAAACTCAAAGACAAAAACCACGTGATCATCTCATTAGATGCAGAAAAAGCATTTGACAAGATTCAACACCCATTCATGATAAAAGTTTTGGAAAGATCAGGAATTCAAGGCCCATACCTAAACATGATAAAAGCAATCTACAGCAAACCAGTAGCCAACATCAAAGTAAATGGAGAGAAGCTGGAAGCAATCCCACTAAAATCAGGGACTAGACAAGGCTGCCCACTTTCTCCCTACCTTTTCAACATAGTACTTGAAGTATTAGCCAGAGCAATTCGACAACAAAAGGAGATCAAGGGGATACAAACTGGAAAAGAGGAAGTCAAAATATCACTTTTTGCAGATGATATGATAGTATATATAAGTGACCCTAAAAATTGCACCAGAGAACTCCTAAACCTGATAAGCACCTTCGGTGAAGTAGCTGGATATAAAATAAACTCAAACAAGTCAATGGCCTTTCTCTATACAAACAATAAACAGGTTGAGAAAGAAATTAGGGAAACAACACCCTTCTCAATAGTCACAAATAGTATAAAATATCTTGGCGTAACTCTAACTAAGGAGGTGAAAGTTCTGTATGATAAAAACTTCAAATCTCTGAAGAAAGAAATTAAAGAAGATCTCAGAAGATGGAAAGATCTCCCATGCTCATGGATTGGCAGGATCAACATTGTAAAAATGGCTATCTTGCCAAAAGCAATCTACAGATTCAATGTAATCCACATCAAAATTCCAACTCAATTCTTCAACGAATTAGAAGGAGCAATTTGCAAATTCATCTGGAATAACAAAAAACCTAGGATAGCAAAAAGTCTTCTCAAGGATAAAAGAACCTCTGGTGGAATCACCATGCCTGACCTAAAGCTTTACTATAGAGCAATTGTGATAAAAACTGCATGGTATTGCTATAGAAACAGACAGGTAGACCAATGGAATATAATTGAAGACCCAGAAATGAACCCACACACCTATGGTCACTTGATCTTCGACAAGGGAGCTAAAACCATCCAGTGGAAGAAAGACAGCATTTTCAACAATTGGTGCTGGCACAACTGGTTGTTATCATGTAGAAGAATGCGAATCGATCCATACTTATCTCCTTGTACTAAGGTCAAATCTAAGTGGATCAAAGAACTTCACATAAAACCAGAGACACTGAAACTTATAGAGGAGAAAGTGGGGAAAAGCCTTGAAGATATGGGCAGAGGGGAAAAATTCCTGAACAGAACAGCAATGGCTTGTGCTGTAAGATCGAGAATTGACAAATGGGACCTAATGAGACTCCAAAGTTTTTGCAAGGCAAAAGACACCGTCAATAAGACAAAAAGACCACCAACAGATTGGGAAAGGATCTTTACCTATCCTAAATCAGATAGGGGACTAATATCCAACATATATAAAGAACTCAAGAAGGTGGACTTCAGAAAATCGAACAACCCCATTAAAAAATGGGGCTCAGAACTGAACAAAGAATTCTCACCTGAGGAACACTGAACGGCAGAGAAGCACCTGAAAAAATGTTCAACATCCTTAATAATCAGGGAAATGCAAATCAAAACAACCCTGAGATTCCACCTCACACCAGTCAGAATGGCTAAGATCAAAAATTCAGGTGACAGCAGATGCTGGCGTGGATGTGGAGAAAGAGGAACACTCCTCCATTGTTGGTGGGATTGCAGGCTTGTACAACCACTCTGGAAATCAGTCTGGCGGTTCCTCAGAAAATTGGACATAGTACTACCGGAGGATCCAGCAATACCTCTCCTGGGCATTTATCCAGATGATGCCCCAACTGGTAAGAAGGACACATGCTCCACTATGTTCATAGCAGCTTTATTTATAATAGCCAGAAGCTGGAAAGAACCCAGATGCCCCTCAACAGAGGAATGGGTACAGAAAATGTGGTACATCTACACAATGGAGTACTACTCAGCTATTAAAAAGAATGAATTTATGAAATTCCTAGCCAAATGGATGGACCTGGAGAGCATCATCCTGAGTGAGGTAACACATTCACAAAGGAACTCACACAATATGTACTCACTGATAAGTGGATATTAGCCCCAAACCTAGGATTCCCAAGACATAAGGTACAATTTGCTAAACACATGAAACTCAACAAGAATGAAGACTGAAGTGTGGACACTATGCCCCTCCTTAGAATTGGGAACAAAACACCCATGGAAGGAGTTACAGAGACAAAGTTTGGAGCTGAGATGAAAGGATGGACCATGTAGAGACTGCCATATCCAGGGATCCACCCCATAATCAGCATCCAAACGCTGACACCATTGCATACCCTAGCAAGATTTTATTGAAAGGACCCAGATGTAGCTATCTCTTGTGAGACTATGCCGGGGCCTAGCAAACACAGAAGTGGATGCTCACAGTCAGCTAATGGATGGATCACAGGGCTCCCAATGGAGGAGCTAGAGAAAAACCCAAGGAGCTAAAGGGATCTGCAACCCTATAGGTGGAACAACATTATGAACTAACCAGTACCCCGGAGCTCTTGACTCTAGCTGCATATGTATCAAAAGATGGCCTAATCGGCCATCACTGGAAAGAGAGGCCCATTGGACATGCAAACTTTGTATGCCCCAGTACAGGGGAACGCCAGGGCCAAAAAGGGGGAGTGGGTGGGTAGGGGAGTGGGGGTTGGTGGGTATGGGGGACTTTTGGTATAGCATTGGAAATGTAAATGAGCTAAATACCTAATAAAAAATGGAAAAAAAAAGAAGAAATAAAGGTATCACTATTTGCAAATGGTATGATAGCATACATAAGCAACCCCAAAAATTCTACCAGAGAACTTCTCCAGCTTATAAACAATTTCAGCAACGTGACCAGATATAAAATTAACTCAGATAAATCAGTATCCTTCCTGTATATTTTTTATTCTTAATCCATTCAGCATACACATATTATTTGTTAAAAGGATCAAGACAATGGACATTTAATATTTTATTAAAAGATAAGTGTTGACGTTGTTTGACTATTGTTTTTCTGTTTTGTATGCATGACCCTAGTTAGTATCTCAGTAACTATAATATAATTTTCATTGAAATTGTTTTTGCTGTGTTTATCCCTCTCCTCATTTTAAAGTGTTGTTTCCAGTATTCTTTGTAGGTTTGGTTTGGTGGACATGAATTCTTTAATCTACTTATATCATATCCATGTGTCTCAGCCTTGGATTATCTTTTTTCTTAAATTTACTCTCTTATATATTACATCTACATCAAGTTTTCCCTTCCTTCCTCTCCTCTTAGTACCTCCCCCTCCCTCATATCACTATATATTTCTTTCATTCCCAGAAGAAAACACTAGGACTCCTAGGATATCGACCAAACATGGCATAAAAAATTAGACTCCCCTCTCATACTAAGGTCAGATAATGCATCAGAGTAGGTGGAATAGTGTCTCTAATCCATGAAAAAAACATCAGAAATATCACCCAGTCAATTTGATAGGAGCTTCACAAAAACAGTAATTTATGCTATTATAACATACATACAGAGGGCATTTGTTGGACCTATGCATGCTCCTCCAGTCAGTTCAGACTTTGTGAGCTTTTATGAACAGAAGTTCCTTGGTTCTGTGGGTTTTCTGTGGTGTCCAAGACACTTATGGATCTTTCAATGACTACCCCCCAACTCATCAAAATTCCCTGAGCTCTGCCTAGTGGTTGGCTGTGGGTTTCTGCATGTTTCCATCAGTTGCTGGAAGAAGGATTTCTAATGACAACTGTGTACTCATCAGTTATATTTCCCTTTCTTGGTATGGATTAATTAATTCTGGAATAGTTTTTAACTTTCCATCCCTTTGATTTCAAATTTCATAATATCATTTTCTTTAAGAGCTGACTAACACTTCATTGTATAACTACCATATTTCCTCAATCCATTCTTTGGTTGAGGGACATCTAGGTCCTTTACAGTTTCTTGTTATTATGACTGAAGCTGCTATCAATAAAGTTGGGCAAATGTCTTTGTGGTAGGATAAAGTATCCATTGAGTGCATGGTCAGGAGTGGTGTAGCTGGATCTTGAGGTAGATTGAGTCCCAAATTTATGCGGAACTTTGATACTGATTTCCAATGTGGCTGTACAAGTTTGAACTTCCACCAGAAACTGAGGAATATTCCCTTTGCTCTACATCCTAACCAACATAATTTATTTGTTTGTTTGTTTGTTTATTTGTTTATTTATTTAATGTATATGAGTATACTGTCTCTGTCTTCAGACACAACAGAAGAGGGCATTTGATCCCATTTCAGATTGTGGTGAGCTATCATCCAGTAGCTGGGAATTTAACTCATGAGCTTTAGAAGAGTAGTCAGTGCTCTTAACCACTGAACCATCTCTCTAGCCTGCCAGCATGAGTTTTTATTTTAACCATTCTGACATGTGTAAGACAGAATCTCAGAGTCAATTTGATTTGCATTTCCATGATGGCTAAGAATATTGACCATTTATTTAAGTGTTTCTTGGCCATTTGAAATTCCTCTCCTGAGAACTCTCTGAACCTGTACTCTGTTTAATTGGATCATTTGGTTTTTTGATGTCAGGAAGAAGGTAAGACTGTTTACTATTTCTGTATCTATTCAATACAGTACTTGATGGTTCAGTTGAAGCAATAAGATACTAAAGGAGGCCAAGGATATACAAATTAGGAAGAAGACATCAAAATGTTGATATTTGCTGATGATATGATATATATATATATATACATACATACATACATATATATATATATATACATACATACATACATATATATATATATATATATATAAGCAACTCCAAAAAATTCTCAGGGAACTCCTTCATTTGATAACCATCTTCAGTAAATTATCTGGATACAAGAATAAATCAAAAGTCAGCAGCCATCCTATATATAAATAACAAGTTAGTTGAGAGAGAAATAAGAGAAAGAACACCATGCCCAATACCCACAGATATTAAAAAATATCTTGCAGTAACTCTAAACACACAATTGAAAGACCTGTATCACAGCAACAATGTTTCTGAAGAAAGAAGTTGAAGAAGATATCAGAAGATAGAAAGATCTACCATGCTCATGGATTAGTATATTTAAGGTAATAAAAATGACCATCTTACCAAAAGCAATCTACATGCTAAACAAAATTGTGATTAGTACTCCAAGACAAGTCTTTCTGGATTTTGAAAGTACAATACTCAGCCTCACATGGAAAACAAAACACAGGAAAGTGAAAAATGATTGCATACAATAAACAAACATCATGATGTATCAACATCCACAGTTTTTTTTTCAAGACAGGGTTTCTCTGTATAGCCCTGGATGTCCTAGAACTCACTTTGTAGACCAGGCTGGCCTTGAACTCAAAAATCCTCCTGTCTCTGTCTCTGCCTCCCAAGTGCTGGGATTAAAGGTATGGGCAACCATTACCTGGCAACAACCACAATTTCAAGCTCTACTGCAGAGCTTTAGTAATAAAAAGTACAGGGTATTGACATAAAAATAGAGATGTCCATTAGTAGAATCAAATTAATGTCCTAGACATAAGTCTACTCACCTATGGACACCTGTATTTTCATACAGAATCCAAAATTATACAATGGGAAAAAAAAAACTTCACCAAATGGTGCTCATCTAACTGAATGTCTGAATGCAGAATACTGCCAATAGACCCACATCTATCACCCTGCATAAAACTCAAGTCCAGTTGGATCAAAGGCCTCAACATAAAACAAAGCATATTGCACCTGATGGGAGAGAAAGTGGCAAATAGCCTGGAATGCATTGGAACAGTATATAACTTCTTTTGTTTTGTTTTGTTTTGTTTTGTTTTGTTTCCCAGCCAGGGTTTCTCTGTATAGCCCTGGCTGTCCTGGACCTCTCTTTGTAGACCAGGCTGGCCTCGAACTCAGAAATTCACCTGCCTCTGCCTTCCAAGTGCTGGGATTAAAGGCATGTGCCACCACACCCGGCTTAGTATATAACTTCTTAAATAGAGCACCAGTGCACTGGCATTAAGATCAACAGTGGGATCCAGATTCAGATTAGGATTATAAATTAAACTTAATAAAACTGAAAATTTTCTATAAGACAAAAATCATCAGCAATAGGACAAGATGGAGCCTACCGAATAGAAAAATATTTTCTCCAATTCTGTATAGGTCCAGTTTCTAAAATATATAAAAAATCAAGAAAATTGGATCTTCTTTTAATTTTTGCTCAATGCTCCACTTCCAATATGCTCTCTAAACTTCTATGTTTCCAAGTTCTAACTTTCTAAAAGATTCTTACTTCTGTAGCCATTCTAGACATTTTTCTATATTATCTATCATTCTGTAAGATAGTATGTTACATATATATATATATATATATTACTGTCATTTTCCTAGTAGAGTCTAACTTACACACAAGTAGCTAGGCAGTCTATTTTACTCACAAATGATACACATGTTCTTATAGTAGCTTCTAGCTCATTGTAAATATCCTGTAACTCTAACTTACACACAGGCAGGTATGCAGTCTCTTTTATCCACCAATGATACATATGCTTTTATAGCAACTTCTGGCTCATAGCAAGTATCCTGTAATTATTTGCATCATGTATGAATTGCTCAGTGTGACATCACCCAGGTCACTAAAATACATTGTTAATTGATGAATATGTGGCATTTGTCAAAAACTCAGCCTTGTGAAAAGAAAGCGTTTTTCATGTGTGGTGGAAACTGAAGAAGTACAGGAGAAGAAAAAACAAACAAACAAACAAAACAAAAAACCTCTCCTGTCAGTCCGGTCTCCCCAGTACCCCATGACATAACGTGAGAAAGCTCATAGGAGAGATCAAGGCATCTGAGAACAGTAATGTTGAAGCCATTACTGTAGTCTAACTATCTGAATTTGAACCACAGCTCTAGTCATTGTTGCTAAGGGATTTTGAAGTTCTTTGTGTCTTTGTTTGCCTATAATGCAGTGTAAGACGAGTACTTACTGGACTATATTTTCACATTAGTCAGAGTTGGTGCCTGCCACATAGTATTTATGAAATAGCAAATCTATTAGTCACCTTCTTGAGCCATATATGATTTGACTCACATTAGAGTATCTGAATAGACTTACAGGGATAGGTATTAATTTAAAGGTGGATATATATCTAGACATAGATGTGGATATGAACCTGGATGTGGACCAGCTATGTAAACATAGATGTTGATGTAATTATAAATTCTGAGCCAGGTGGTGGTGGTGCAAGCCTTTAATCCCAGAACTCAGCAGGCAGAGGCAGGCAGAGTTCTGAGTTCGAGGCCAGCCTGGTCTACAAAGTGAGTTCCAGGACAGCCAGGGCTATACAGAGAAACTGTGTCTAGAAAAAACCAAACCAAACCAAACCAAACCAAACCAAACCAAACCAAACCAAACCAAACCAAACCAAACCAAAACAAAACAAAACAAAACAAAACAAAACAAAACAATAAAGATTCTTGTCTTACTTTTGTTGTGGCAAATACCTGATATGATTATTCTGAATGAGATAGGGCTTTTTTGGCTTACACTTTCTGGGACTCAGCATATGGCTGACTAGCTCCTTTACAGTGCTGCTATGTTCATCCTCAAGTTATAGAAGCACATGGTAGATGAAAGTTTCTTACTTAATTGTGGGTATGAAATAGGAACAAGAATGCATGTTTGCTAAGTTTTGACTTCAGGGGCACAGGCATATTCCTAACCCTGTAGACTTAGATTTTTTCAAAGCCTTCTTAAGTAAATGTTCCAACAATCAGAGGTAGGGGAAAAGAAAGGTTAATAGGAAATAGGAGTGGTGGACCTGTTTGAATGCAATTATTTGGGGGCAATTTCAATCCTTCTTCTCAGGATATCAGCAGTTCTATCTAAAAAATCAAACACAAATCAGTATCTGCAGTCCAGGGTAATAGGCAAAGACCAAATCTGAATCAGTAGCAGTGGCTTGATCCGGAAGAGAGCTCAAGGGTTTACCAAACTTTACAGGAATCTGGGGAAGTATCAAACTGCAGCTGGAACACCAGGAGAAATTCTGAGTTGCATTTCTCTCTATGAAGTCACAGCAAACAAAGGATCAGTGAAGAATTGCAAGGCAAAGCAATGAGAGAGCATTTTCAGTGAAGACCAGAGAAGTGTTGCAAGTAAATTAAATATAAGAACATTGTCAACTCTCTGTTTTGGTTATATTTATACCCACTTCTTTCTTTCTTTATTATTATTATTTTCTTCATTTACATTTCAAATGCTATCCCAAAAGTCCCCTATATCCTCCCTCTGCCCTGCTCTCCGACCCACCCACTCCTACTTCTTGGCCCTGGCATTAATCTGTACTGGGACATACAAACAAACTTTAGTTTGCAAGACCAAGGGGGCTCTCTTCCCAATGATGGCAGACTAGGCCATCTTCTGCTACATATGCAGCTAGAGACATGAGCTCTGGGGGTACTCTTAGTACTGATGAGTTCATATTGTTGTTCCACTTATAGGGTTGCAGACCCCTTTAGCTACCTGGGTACCTGGGTACTTTCTCTAGCTCCTCCATTGGGGGCCCTGTGTTCCATCCTAGAGATGACTGTGAGCATCCACACTGTATTTGCCAGGCACAGGCATAGCCTCAAAAGAGACAGCTATATCATGGTCCTTTCAGCAAAGTCTTGTAGGCATATGCAATAGTGTCTGGGTTTGGTGGTTGATTATGGGATGGAACCCCGGGTGTGGCAATATCTGGATGGTCCATCATTTTGTATTAGCTCAAACTTTGTCTCTGTAACTCTTTCCATGGGTTTTATGTTCCCTATTCTAGGGAGGAACGAAGTATCCACATGTTGGTCTTCCTTCTTGATTTTCTTGTGTTTTGCAAATTGTATCTTGGGTATTCTGGAGTAATATCCACTTATCATTGAGTGCATATCAAGTGACTTCTTTTGTGATTGGGTTACCCCACTCAGAATGATGTCCTCCAGATACATCCATTTGCCTAAAAATTTCATAAATTCATTGTTTTTAATAGCTGAGTAGTACTCCATTGTGTTAATGTACCACATTTTCTGCATCCATTCCTCTGTTGAAGGACATATGGGTTCATTCCAGCTTCTGGTTATTATAAATAAGGCTGCTTTGAATATACTGGAGCATGTGTTCTTATTAACAGTTGGAACATCTTCTGGGTATATGCCCAGGAGAGGAATTACTGGATCTTCCTATAGTACTATGTCCAGTTTTCTGAGGAACCACCAGACTGATTTCCAGAGTAGTTGTACAAGCTTGCAATCCCACCAACAATGAGGAAGTGTTTCTCTTTCTCCACATCCTCGCCAGTATCTGCTCTTACCTGAATTTTGAATCCTAGCTATTCTTACTGGTGTGAGGTGGAATATCAGGGTAGTTTTGATTTGCAATTCCCTGATGATTATGGATGTTGAACAATTTTTCAAGTGCTTCTCAGCCCTTCAGTATTCCTTAGTTGAGAATGACCCGTCCAGCAGGTCCAGTTATTCGAGGGTCTCAAGGGAACTTCTCCTAAGAACCAAATGGGGGTTAGAGAGACGAGAACCTTGTGCAATGAACGACACATGGAAGCAGTCTGAGTAGCATCAAGGTCTCATTATATTAGCAAGGCTCAAGGCTTAAATGCACAAGCAAAAGGGGAAGTATTTCTCAGCAGGAGAAATGGGGCACCAGAAAAAGAGGAAGTACTTCTCAGCAGGAGGAAAGGGGCAGCGGAAATTTTTCTTTTGGCAACTATAGGGGGAAGCAGGAACTTGGTGGTATCAGGGTACATCTTGAGGTCAGGACATCCGGTGCTGACTTAGGGCTGGAACAATCTGTGGTTGTTCTTGGAGCGGTACGTCGGTGGCCCACTTTTGACCCCCTTTTCTTCTTGGAGAGGCCCAATTCAGAGATCAGGACAATTGTGTTGTCTTAATGGCTCCCAACATGAGAATTCTTTGTTTAGCTCTGTACCCCATTTTTAATGTGGTTATTTGAATTTCTGGAGTTCAGCTTCCTGAGCTCTTTGTATATATTGGATATTAGTCCCTTATCAGATTTAGGATGGGTAAAAATTCATTCCCAATCTGTTGGTGTCCTTTTTTGTCTTATTGACAGTATCTTTGCCCTACAGAAGCTTTGAAATTTTATGAGGTCCCATTTGTCCAGTCCTAATCTTACAGCACAGGCCATTGCTGTTCTGTTTAGGAATTTTTCCTCTGTGCCCATATTTTCCAGGTTTCTCCCCACTTTCTCCTCTAGAAATTTCAGTGTCTCCAGTTTTATGTGGAGTTCTTTGATCCACTAAAACTTGAGCTTTGTACAAAGAGATAAGAATGGATCAATTCAAATTCCTCTACATGACAACTGCCAGTTGTGCCAGCACCATTTGTTGAAAATGTTGTCTTTTTTTCCACTGGATGGTTTTAGATCCCTTATCAAAGATCAAGTGACCATAGGTGTGTGGGTTCATTTCTGCATCTTCAATTGTCTTCCATTGATCTACCTCTCTGTGGATGTACCAGTACCATGCAATTTTTATCACAATTGCTCTGTAGTACAGCTTTAGGTCAAGCATGGTGATTCCCCCAGAGGTTCTTTTATTGTTGAGAATAGCTTCTGCTATCCTAGGTCTTTTGTTATTCCAGATGAATTTGCAAATTGCCTTTTCTAACTCAGTGAAGAATTGAGTTGAAATTTTGATGGGGATTGCATTGAATCTGTAGATTGCTTTCAGTAGTATAGCCATTTTGCCTATATTAATCCTGCCAATCCATGAGCATAGGAGATATATTTATCTTCTGAGATCTTTGATTTCTTTCTTCAGAGACTTGAAGTTCTTGTCATACTGATCTTTCCCTTCCTTAGTTAGAGTCACGCCAAGGCATTTTATATTATTTATGACTATTGTAAAGGGTGTCGTTTCCCTAATTTCTCTCTCAGCCTGTTTTTCCTTTCTATAGAGAAAGGCCACTGATTTGTTTGAGTTAATTTTATATCTATCTACTGCACTGAAGCTGTTTATCAGGCTTAGGAGTTCTCTGGTGGTATTTTTAGGGTCACTTATATATACTATTGTATCATCTGCAAATAGTGATATTTTGACTTCTTCCTTTCCAATTTGTATCCTCTTGACCTCCTTTTGTTGTCTAATTGCTCTGGCTACGACTTCAAGTACTATATTGAGTAGGTATGGAGAAAGCAGGTAGCCTTATCGATTCCCTGATTTTAGTGGGATTGATTCCAGCTTCTCTCCATTTACTTCGATGTTAGCTACTGGTTTGCTATAGATTGCTTTATTATATTTAGATATGGGCCTTGAATTCCTGATCTTTTCATGACTTTTATCATCAAGGGGTGTTGGATTTTGTAAAATGCTGTTCAGTATCTAATGAGATGATCATGTTGGTTTTCTCTTTGAGGTTCTTTATATAAAAGATAATGTTGATGGAAATCCAAATATTAAACCATCCCTGCATCCCTGAGATGAAGCCTACTTGGTCAAGATGGATGATCGTTTTGATGTGTTCTTGGATTCAGTTTGCAAGGATTTTATTGAGTACTTTTACATCGATATTCATAAGGGAAATTGGTCTGAAGTTCTGTTTCTTCGTTGGATCTTTGTGTGGTGTAGGTATCAGAGCAACTTTGGCTTCATCAAATGAATTGGGTAGAGTACTTTCTGTTTCTATTTTTGGAATAATTTGAAAAGAGTTGGAATTAGGTCTTCTTTGAAGGTCTGGTAGAACTGTGTGCACTAAACCCATCTGGTCCTGGGCTTTTTTGGTTGGGAGACTATTAAGAACTGCTTCTATTTCTTTAGGGGAAATGGGGCTGTTTAGATTGTTAATCTGATCCTGATTTAATTTTGGTACCTGGTATCTTTCTAGGAAATGTCCATTTCATCCAGGTTTCCCAGTTTTGTTGAGTATAGCTTTTTTTTTTTTTTTTTTTTTTTTTTTTTTTTTTTTAGTAGGACCTGATGATATTTTGGACTTTCTCAAGATCTGTTGTGTAGTCTCATTTTTCTTTTCTGATTTTGTTAATTCAGATATTGTTCCTGTGCCTTATATAAGGTCATTTTCAGGACAGGAAAATTTAACACTGAAAGTTTGGCAATGTCTTTGCAGTGATAGAAAGACAACACACTATTTATGAGAATATGAGGACACAGACTGTAGTTTTGACTGTAGTCATCTAACTGTTTTCTCAGTGTTCAACATGATTATAAAGAAAATCTTGGATATAAGTAAATCACACAAATGACTGTGCAGGTGTCTTGTGAAATCAGATGTCATGTTGGACAGCAAGCATGAGTAAAGACAATGTTTTTTCTTTTATCATGTTGACCATTATTATTCATCATAAGGATACAAAGGGGTGATTAATTCTAAGCGCTTTGATGCATTTTAAAATTCTTTCTGCAGTTAACTTATTATGAAAAGCCTGGTAGCACACAGTAGTTAAGAGTCTATGTTGGAGGTTGAACGGGGTTAGTAACTTAAGAGTGAGCACATATTTAGCATGTGTGAGACAGTGATTTCAATCCCACCCCAAAACAAAAGGAAGGAAAGAGCAAATGAAAAGAATAGTAAAAGGAGAAATTTCAAATTGAATGCCCCAGATTTAAGTCTGAGCTTCTTCTGTGAATAAGATAGGTTATAGTAGGAAATTCCTCTCTCTGGCTCATTCCCTCTCTATCCAAGTGAAAAGGATAATAGGAAAATAGTGAAAGCTATTGTAGAGAGATATGGAGCAGATTTGACAAGTATGGAGCACAAGATGCTAAAATCATCTGAGCTCATTTAGGAATGGCCCAGCACTCTGTGAAATGTAGTGATAATGTCTTTAAAAGTTAGATGCTCAGAGACTGTCCCACCCAGGGATCCATACCATATTCAGTCACCAAACATGGACACTATTGCATATGCCAGCAAGATTTTGCTGAAAGGACCCAGATATAGCTGTTTCTTGTGAGGCTATGCCAGTGCCTGGCAAATACGGAAGTGGATGCTCACAGTCATCTATTGGATGGAACACAGGGCCCCCAATGGAGGAGCTAGAGAAAGTACCCAAGGAGCTGAAGGGGTCTGCAACCCTATAGGTGGAACAACAATATGAACTAACCAGTGCCCCCAGAGCGTGTGTCTCTAGCTGCATATGTAGCAGAAGATGGCCTAGTCAGCCATCATTAGGAGGAGAGGCCCTTGGTCTTGCAAAGTTTATATGCCCCTAGTACAGGGGAATGCCAGGGCCAGGAAGAGTGAGTGGATGGGTTGGGGAGCAGGGTGGAAAGAGTGTATAGGGGAATTTCAGGGTGGCATTTGAAATGTAAATGAAGAAAATATCTAATAGAAAATTGTTTAATAAAAAAATTTAGATATTGGTCCTCTATGTCTTAAATGGTTATCCTGAGACCTGCTAGATCCAAATATGAGGTGATGGATTTGGATTCATGACAAGACTGCAGGAAATGCACTCTAGGAAAGCATAAACAGGCCTCCAGTGTGCCTAATCCTACATGTCACAAGAAGCAGAAAAATAAAGAATACTGGAGAAAGTCAAGAGGATGTTTGTAGAAATGTTATAGATGAAATATATCTAGGACATATGTCAATGCTACACTCTGATACTCAGAATATGACTATGTTAGTTTTAGAATCTTTACAGAAAAAATTAAGGTCAATTAAGATCTTTAGGATAGGTTTCAATCAAAAATGACTGGTTTGCTGAAAGAATTGAAGAATACACAAGCTAAGGAAGACTGCATGTCAAAAAAGGAGAAAATGTGTCAACAATTAAAGAGAGTAGATCTGTTAACACCTTGGATGTGAGCTTTTAATATGAAGAATTATGAGGAAATTAATATCTGTTGTTTTGTTGCAATTTTAGCAGTGGGACAGGACATCAGCAAGAAAGAAATGTACAAACTTTCTGGATGATACATAGCACCTTGCCCAGTCTCACTGCCCAGGACAACAAAAGTCACCTTGGGCTCTGCCATGACAACCAGTTTTCTCAGAAGGAAGCACCAAATAGATGCTTAGAGACAGAAATAGAACCAGTTCTTTGAAGTGACCCCATTTGGCAATAATTTATTGATATACTCTATAAGACTGCATAGAGCAAAAGTAGCATTGCTAGTCATGTGAGAATATAGAGTTAACTCAGTTTGGGTTTCCATTGCTATAAACAAACACCATACAAGGGAAATTTTATAAAGGAATATATTTAATTGGTCTGGTTTACAGTTTCAGAGGTTCAGTCCATTATCATCATAGCAAGAATGGCAGAGAGACATGGTACTGGAAAAGATGTCAAGACATCTACATCTTGATCTCCAAGAAACCAGGAGTATAATTTTCCCTTATGCACTGGGTGGAACATGAGCATAGGACCTCCAAGCCTAACCCCAAAATAACACACTTCCTCCAACTATAAAATAACTATTTGAATAAGGACACATTTCTTAATATTGCCCTTCCCTGTGGACCAAGCATTCAAAGACATGAGTCTATTGGAGAGAAAAGTATTCAAACAACTGTAAGAGTTATACTGATATGTTGGTTACCATTTTATTGCTGTTATAAACACCATGAACAAGTAAAAATATAAAAGAAAGAAACTACATTGGCTTATCATTCCAGAAATTAAAGGACCATGATGATGTATCAAAGGAAGCAGCAGAAACAACTGAGTGCTCACACTCCAGAACTTTAAGCATGAGGTAGACTACATGCTGGGAATGCCATGAGCCTTTTGAAACCTAAATCCTGCTCCCAGTGATACACCTTCTAACCCTCCACAAACAGTTCCATGAACTGCCTATTATTTGAACATATTAGCCCACAGGAACAATTCCCATCCAAACTGTCACAACTGGCATAGAAATAGGGCACATAGGTCTCTGAGGGAGGTCAAGGGCTATCATATTCATTTCCAAACCCTTTTCCATCATAAGCTTCTGTTCAATCTCCACTGCAGCGTTCTGAGAGTGTTGGGGGTGGGGGTAGATCTCACCTAGCAACAAGGTTCTAGACACAAAGGTGAGAATTATCTTAGGTTTGCCCATGGCCAACTATGTGAGGGATTTGGCAATTTGGCAATTTGAAGAGGGAAGACCCACCTCCCAAGTGGGAGGATCCATTTCCTGGACCCAAGCTCTGAATTGAATAGGACAAAGAGATGCAGCAAAGCTGCAGCATTCATTTCTTTCTTCTTCCTGACTGTGTAAATCATATATGACCACATGTCTCAAGCTCTTACTAATGTGATTCCAGTAAAATGTAATATACCTTCCCACTGTGACTCAACATAAAGGACTTCCTCATTTAAATTACTTGTATCAAGATATTTCATCTCAGCAACAGGGAAGACCACTAAGCTAGAAATCATCCCTCTCTTGTTCTGAACTACATTTTTATCTGAAGCCCAATACTGTGCTTTCTGGTTTTTAAAGTTTTAAATCCATATCTTGATAGAGGAACTATTTTACTACAGCCATATATTCAAGTTCCACATAGAAGTTTATTTACTTAAAAAAATTAAGGGAAATAACTGAGGGAAACTTCAGTTTCTTCTATTCTTTCTTCACTGGAAATTGAATACTCAAATCTACTCCCTCCAAACACTATCTCACATATCACGACACTCTATATATCTATAATATGTATCATTATAATATATCACATATCATTATATTGAAGTACATACATTATAATTACAATTTTTGAGCCAAATCAAGATATAAAATTCACAAAAATTAACATTTTATTCTTTTTAAAAAAGATTTATTTATTGTTATATATAAGTACATTGCAGCTGTCTTCAGATACACCAGAAGAGATGGTTGTGAGCCACCATGTGGTTGCTGGGATTTGAACTCAGGACCATTGGAAGGTTGAGAGCAGTCAGTGCTCTTAACTGCTGAGCCATCTCTCCAGCCCAACATTTTATTCTTACATTTCAATTTATATTCTCTAGGATTATGAATATTTTATACTGTGTCTCTTACCTAAATTCCGTTTAGTTCCACCAGTGTTTGAAATATAATGCAGAGCTAAATAACATTCGTTGTTATGTAGTAAATATTTTAAACTATTGAATCATGGGAAATCCTTACTTTTGATACATCATTCAAGTATTTATTTATTCCAGATTTGTTTAGCAAGATTTTAAAGCTAGGGTCCAAATATTTTAGCAATCCCTAATTTTGAAATAGTAGTTTCTGAAGAGTATAAATCTTTATATACTATGAGTAAATGATTACAATACCTAAGTAAGGTCCCAGGTCTACTTGTCGAGTCTTCTTAATGCACTGCTTCATTTCCTTTTCTCTCGGGACTGGGGCTATGGTGGAGCTTGGTAATGTTGGGAGTGCTTAGTATTCATGAAGCACTGGACTCAATTCTCAGAACCACTGTAAAAATTAAACAAAAATAAGAAGGAAAGAATAAACTGGAGGGAGGTAAGGAATGAAGGATGGAAAGAGGATGACAGGAGAGATGAGGGTAGAGGGGGGAAAATAGTAAATGAAGGAAGGAAGAGAGAAAATCGACAAGTTTCCCCCTTCACCCAATATAGATTTGAAACTTAATCATTGCTAGTAAATAGGTAATAAATGGATTAAAAGTAGAAGACATGAAAGTGCATACAAGTTTAACATATGTAGCCACAGAAAATATAAAACTCAAAGAAAGACCAGACGATTGATGATTACACTGAAGAGATTAAAGCAAGGAAGTTGTAGACAAGTTTACAGGGATAGTAAATGATTTGAAGGTAAAACAGACTTCTAGTGGCTCATGTTCCTCTAGATTCTATGATATACAATAGGTAGTCTTTTTAGATTTTCTTCTATTACTTCAAGTGATAGTAATGTACACAGCAAGGTCTGGTGTTTGTTTAGCCTTACTGGGATTTTTCTTGATGTACAATAACAACATGTACAATAACAATATAAAGAAGGACAAGAGAACCAGCTTGGGTCTGTTTTTAATAAAGCTGCCAATGCTCTCATGGAGTTCTTTTCTTTTCTTTTCTTTTCTTTTCTTTTCTTTTCTTTTCTTTTCTTTTCTTTTCTTTTCTTTTCTTTTCTTTTCTTTCCTTTCCTTTCCTTTCCTTTCCTTTCCTTTCCTTTCCTTTCCTTTCCTTTTCTTTTCTCTTCCTTTCTTTGTTTGTTTTTGTCTTTGCACTTCTTATTTTTTTATTAGATATTTTCTTTATTTACATTTCAAATGTTATCTCCTTTCCTGGTTTTCCCTCTGAAATCTCCCTACTCCATATCCCCTCCCCCTGCTCACCAACCTACCCACTCCTACTTCCTAGCCCTGAATATAGAACCTTCACAGGACCAAGGGCCTCTCCTCCTATTGATGACCAACTAGGCCATCCTCTGCTACATATGCAGCTAGAACCATGAGTCCCACCATGTATTTTCTTTGATTGGTGGTTTAGACCAAGGGAGCTCTGGGGGTACTTGTTAGTTCATATTGTAGTTCCTCCTATGCGGCTGCAAACCCTTTCAGTTCCTTGAGTACTTTCCCTAGCTCCTTCTTGGGGATCCTGTTCTCAGTCCAATGGATGACTGTGAACATCCACTTCTGTATTTGTCAGGCACTGGCAGAGTGTCTCAGGAGACAACTATATCAGGATCCTGTTGGCATCCACAATGGTGTCTGAGTTTGGTGGTTGTATATGGGATCTCATCTAACTAACTCCAAAGACCTCTCACCAAATACTATTATCCTAAAATTAGAGGATTAATTTTTCGACATATGCACAAACTTTAGAGGATAGATTGGAACCATAGCATTCTGTCATTTCTCACAAATGTGTGTCTAAACACATAAATTAAGTTCAAATAATCTCAAGGTCTTAACCCTTTCTTATAGCACTGACTCAAAAGACCACTCATATTAAATATAGGTGAGACTCAAGGCATGAACTATTTAGGGGCAAATTCACTTCAGTTGTAAAACTGAAATCACTAAAAATCATCTACATATAAATGAAACACTGGGACAAGCAAAGGGTAGCCATATTTTTTCAAAGGGGAATGATTGGAAAGCACAAAATGAAAGGCCCCAGTCTGTTCAAAACAGAGAGTACATGAACTCTTAAACCTAGAGAACATCGTTCTCAACTTTTGTTCTACTCCTAAGGATTTGGTGAGTTATGGCCTCATTTCTGTCATCTTTTTGTTAGGATTCTCTTAAGAACTAGAATTCTCCTATTCTAGAATCTATGGTAGGAGTCCTTAGTTTTCAGGTCTCTATAATGGAGCTGTTGCCTCATTTTTTTTGTTTGTTTTGTTTTGTTTTGTTTTTAAATTATCTTTAATTTTTTTTTTTTTTTTTTTTTTTTTTTTTTTTTTTTTTTTTTTTTTTTTTACAGTTCAGTCATTAGTTTCCTCCCGAACCACCCTTCAACACTTCCTCATCCCATTCTCCCAATCCCCCATCTGCAATAGGATGTCCCATCACCCATTCAACAAGGCCTCCCCACTCCCTGGGGCCTCAAGTCTCTCTAGGGTTAGGTGTTTCTTCTCTCACTGAGGCCAGACCAGGCAGTCCTCTGCTACATATGGTCCAGGGATCTCGTACCAACTAGTATGTGCAGCCTGGTTGGTAGCTCAGTGTCTGAGAGATCTTGGGAGTCCAGGTTAGTTGAGACTAGTCTTCCTATGGGGTCACCCTCCTCCAGAACTTCTGCCAGCCTTTTCCTAACCAACCACACGGGTACCCAGCTTCTTTCCATTGGCTGAGTATAAGTATCTCCCTCTGACTCGGTCAGCTGCTTGTTGGGCCTTTTGGAGGGCAGCCTTGTTAGGCTTCTTTCTGTCTTCCATCCTGAGCAGGGTGGAAGCATCAGGATATGGCTTGGGGATTCTTGTTGGGTCTTTAGCCAGCCCCCACTAGCTGGACTTTTCAACAGTCTTGTCAGTCATTTTTTTTTTTATTTTTAAATTATCTTCATATATATTTCAAATGTTATCACCTTTCCCGGTTTCCTTGCCCCAGAATCTCTTATCCATGCACCCTCACCCTGCTTCTATGAGGGTGTTTACCCACCTACTCCTGCCTCCCTGCCCTGGTATTTCCCTACACTGGGGCATTGAATCTTCACAGGGCTAAGGGCCTCCCCTCCCACTGATGTTAAATAAAGCCATCCTTTGCTACACACGCAGCTTGGGCCATAAATCCCTTTGGTTGGTGGTTTTGTCCCTGGAAGCTCTGGGGGGCGGGGTTGCTTGGTTGATATTGTTGTTCTTCCTATGGGTCTGCAAACCCCTTCAGTTCCTTCTAAGAATTTCATGAATTCATTGTTTTTAATAGATGAGTAGTACTCCGTGGTGTAAATGTACCCCATTTTCTGTGTCCATTCCTCTATTGAAGGACATCTAGGTTCTTTCCAGCTTCTGGCTATTATCTGCTATGAACATAGTAGAACATGTGTCCTTATTATATGTTGGAGAATCTTTTGGGTATATGACCAGGAGTGGTATAGCTGGATCCTCAGGTAATACTATGTCCAATTTTCTGAGGAACCACCAGACTAATTTCCAGAGTGGTTGTACTAGCTTGCAATCCCACCAACAATGAAGGAGTGTTCTTCTTTCTCCACATCCTCTTCAGCATCTGCTGTCACCTGAGTTTTTGGTCTTAGCTATTCTGATTGGTATGGGGTAGAATCACATCATATACAGTCACTAAACCCAGACACTATATTGAATGCCAAGAAATGATTGCTGAAAGGAGCCTGATGTATAGCTGTCTCATGAGTGTCTCTGCCTGAGCCTTACAAATACAGAGGTAGATGCTTGCAGCCAACAATTGGACTGATCACTGGGTCCCCAATGGAGGAGTTAGTGAAAGGACTGAAAGAGCTAAAGGGGTTTTCAACTCCATAGAAAGAACAACAATATCAACCAACCAGACCCTCCAGAGTTCCCAGGGACTAAGCCACCAACCAAAGAGTACACATGGAGAGACCCATGACTCCAGTCACATATGTAACAGAGGATGGCCTTGTCAGGCATCGATGGGAGGAGAGATTCTTGGTCCTATGAAGGCTAGATAGATACCCCAGGATAGGGGACTTTGAGGACATGGAGGTGGGAGTGGGTGGGTGGAGGAACACCCTCATAGAACCAGGGGGAAGAGGGCGGAGAGAGAGCTTCTGGGGGGGTGACAGGGAAAGGGGATAACATGTGAAATGTAAATAAAGAAAATATTCCACAAAAAAAGAAAAAATAACCAAAAACAAAACAAAACAAACAAACAAGAAAAACCAACAACAACAAAAAAGAGAAAGACAACATATCTGCCTTATTTCATGGAAACTTATTTATATTTACGTTTGCTGTTTCACTGGGTGAAGTCTTACCTTCTCAGAAAACTGAGGGGACCACATTGGCACTTTATTCACACCTTAATGATTTTTCAAATTTCTTTCTCAGTTAATTTGCTGTCTAGAAACTAGCCCCACACTTACTACTATTAATTTTAAGTTTTCATTTAACAGTATCACAATAGTGTACAACTATTTTTTGATTAGCAAGAAATTGCTACAGACCAAGAAATATCCAGTATTCTAACTATACACAATAGTGAACACTTGACTCCCCTCTTACTTCGCTGTCACATAAAGTGTGCTCATTAGTCTTTGCTGGACTTACTATGAGCAATGACTGTCAGTGGTTATGTTACTGATGAATACAAATGTAATTCTCCTACTATTTGGATATATTTTCTACTCAGAATAAATACCAAGGGCACAGGAGGCACAAATTCAGCCACACAAGTACATTTCAATTCCCTACTTGTTTAGTGTGTAATATTATGACACTAGACAACGATTCATGGACCATTCATTATATGACTAAAAAAAATCTTTTCAAAGTTAACTTTCATATGCTTCCAGAACAACAACATCATATTCCACTAGAAGTATTTCACCTTAGAAAAATGAAACAATTAGAGTTCAGAAACCCAAGGTGAAAGACATCACAGTGGCTAAAACAGCCTTTGGCTCAGCCTTGCCGGACTTTGTCAAACAGATGTGCTGGCTTCATGGCTCTTGCTACATTTTATTAGTCATGTCTGTGCTACCCATGGGGCAGCATGAAGTAGGAAATTGCTCAATTGAGGTTCCTGTTTTCAGCTGTTGAGTTCACAGTCAAGATTAAGATTTGCACACACTGAAATTCCAAATCAAATAGTATTGATTGATTGATTCATTCATTCATTGATTCATTCATTTTATTGGTTGTTTAATTTTTTGCAATTCAAATGGTATCCTGCTTTCATTTCCCCTCCACAATTCTTCCATCACATCCCCCTCCCCTGCCTCTATGAGGAGGCTCCCCTACCCACCCACCTTCCACCTCAGCACCCTAGTATTCCCATACGCTGGGTCATTGGGCCCCCACAGGACCAAATGGCTACCATCCCATTGATGTCTGATAAGCAGGGACTAAACCACCAACCAAAGAGTACACATGGGAGGATTCACGGCTACAGCTGGATATGTAGCAGAGGATTGCCGTATCTGGCAATCAGCTCTTATATATGCATTACAGGAAATAAATTGTATCTTGAGGCTTAGCTTTCCTGCTCATTAACCTACAAACATATCTGAGATTGATGAAGGCACTTATACCCCTCTTTCCCTAGTTCCTATCTCCATAGAGTAAGAATTGAAATATCTTATTTCTTTCTAAAATGGACTCTGACATCATTGTGTCACTATGTCCTCCCTGGCTCCAAAAATAAGCTATTTAATATTCTTTGCAGTTTACCATTTCAAACTCCATTAAGCATATAATTACTAAAGTGTTCCAATTTGCTATCTAGAAGAAATCAAAATGATATGACTGAATACCCTGCCAAAGACAATTTAAGAGATCATGGGTTTTTTTGGGCTTAGAACTCCAAATAACAGTTCTCCATTGCAAAGACGTCAGGGTGGCAAGATCTTGACTCAGGATGTCACATTATATCCACAGACAGCAGCAGAGACCAATGTATTAATGCATGCATGCTAGTATTCTACTGGCTCTATTTTACACTTCAAGATGCTCTATGTAGGACAATATTTGACACAAAATTAAGATGAGTTTTCCCAAATCAGTTAACTTGAGATAATCCCTTACAGATGGGCTAAGATATAGTCAGACTTCAACAATTTCTCACTGATGTCTCTTGTGGCTTCCTTCTTCTGTGAGAAGTTGGCAATTGATACTAATTATAACATAATTTACTGTGCTTGTGTAGCAAAAAGATTCCTAAGTTTCTCTTGGACTACATTTACTGATATCAGTAAAGGACATCCAAGGGATCATTCCCAGAGAACCACTGGTTTATTCCAGCATTGGGCTGATCTTACAAATATTATATGAGATAGAACTTTATGTGACACTGAAAAAGAATATGACACAAATCAACAACATCTAGTATCTTAGGTGTTTGGGAAACATTCTTTTGTACTGGATTCTAACTGGTGTGTTACCAAGACAAGACACTCGAGACAACATGGCACAAGCTCAGGGTCAAAAGAAGGAGAAAGGATTATGTTATGCATATCTGAGTCCCTCTAAAAACAAATGGTAAATCTGAACTCCTTCCCTGAAGCTGTATGCAACACTGTTTAGCTATTTCAAAATAAGCAGTATGGTTCCTGTTTTCACATAACATTGAAGTGATCTTTATGCAGAACAAGTCACAATACTTCCTTTCTCTACGTGTAAGAACCTGAGATCTCATGAGAACTGATTCTGGTCCCAACAGGGTTCTTAACACCAACCATGCTTCTCCTAGATGCCTGGACCCACATTCCTCACTGTGTCCTGCTGTTGATCCTGCTTCTGGGACTTAAAGGTGAGCATGCCCCAACAATAGAATCATCTCCCTGCTTCAGAGCTACTCTTACCATTGAAAGTAAAGGATTCCAGTTAATTATCTGAACTGTCACAGGAGAGGTAAGAATATTGTCTCACATAATAGAGCCAGAATTTTGAGCACTGCCTGAACTGGAATGTGAGCTTATAGCTTTGATACATTGAGTAGAAATGATTCATCTATAACAGTTTTCCACATATCCCTGCTCTTCATGACCCTCTCCAGTGAGCTTTAGTTCCTTCTATTTGTTTCAAACAGGACTAGTAATAACCTGCATGGTGCCAGTATGTTGTCAGGTTTTTCTTTTTCTTTTCTTTCTTTTTATTTATTGATTATTTTATTTATTTACTTTTCAAATATTATCTGTCTTCCAAGATTCCCCTTTGTAAACCCCTATACCACTCCCCCCAGCTTGTATGAGGGTGCTCCCAAACCCACCCACCCACCCACTCCCATCTCACGACCCTTGCATTCCCCTACACTGGTCCATCAAGCCTCCGTAAGACCAAGAGGCTCCCCTCCCATTGATATCAGATAAGGCAATCCTCTGCTGTATAAGCAGCTAGAGCTATGTGTCCCTCCTTGTGTATTCTTTGGGTGGCGGTTTAGTCCTTGGGAGCTCTGGGATTGGGGAGCTCTGGTTTGTTGAAATTGCTGTTCTACCTATAGGGTTGCAAACCCCTCCAGCTTCAACAGTCCTTCCCCTAACTCCTCCATTGTGGGTCCCTGTGCTCAGTCCAATGTTTGTGAGCATCCTCATACATATTGGTTAGGCTCTGACAGAGCCTCTCAGGGGACAGCTATAACAGGCTCCTGTCAGCAAGCACTTCTTGGCATTAGCAGTAGTGTCTAGGTTTGATGTCTGCAGATGGGATGGATTACTAGGTAGGGCAGTCTCTGGATAGCCTTCCCTTTAGTTTCTGCTCCATTCTTTATCCCTGCAGGACAGGGACAATTCTTTGTTAATATTTTTGAGATGGGTGGGTTGCCAATCCCTCAACTGGGGGCTGTGCCTAACCTCTGGATATAGTCTCTACAGGTTCTCACCTTTGTTGGGTATTTCAGCTTATGCCATTCCTACTGGGTCTTGAGAGCCTCTTGCATTCCTGGAATCTGGCACTTTCAACTGGCTACACCCAGTTCTCCATTTGCTGTTGCTTCACATATCCTTTCGTTTTCCTGACCCTCTGTATTTCTACTCCTATACCCAATCCTGTCACTTTTTCCCTCTTCCTCCTCCTCCTCCTCCTCTACCTCCTCCTCCTCCTCCTCTTCCTACTTCCTTCCCTCCCTCCCTCCCTCCCTCCTTCCCTCCCAGGTCTCTCCTTCCCTCTATCTACCTCCCCTGATTATTTTGTTTCCCCTTCTAAGAAGAACTGATGCATCAATACCTAGGTCTTCATTCTTTTCCAGCTACATATGATCTGGGAGTTTTATTGTGTGTATTCTGAGCTTTTTACCTAATATCTACTTACCAGTGAGTACATACCATGTGTGGTCTTTTGTGATTGGGCTACCTCACTCAGGATGATGTTTTCTAGTTCCATCCATTTGCCTGTGAATTTCATGAAGTCATTGTTTTTAATAGCTGAGTAGTACTCCATTTTGTAAATGTACCACATTTTCTGTAACCATTCTTCTGTTGAAGGACATCTAGGTTATTTCCAGCTTCTGGCTATTATAAATAAGGCTGCTATGAACATAGTGGAACATGTGTACTTTTATAAGTCTGAACACCTTTTGAGTGTATACCTAGGAGTGGTAGAGTTGAGTCCTCTGGTAATACTATGTCCAGTTTTCTGAGGAACCACAGACTAATTTCTAGAGTGGTTGTAACAGCTTGCAATCCCACCCACAATGGAGGAGTGTTTCTTTTTCTCCACATCCTTGCCAGCATCTGCTGTCACCTGAATTTTTATTTTAGCTATTCTGACTGTTGTGAGATGGAATCTCAGTGTCATTTTGATTTTCATTACCCAGAAAGTAAAGATGATGAACATTACTTTAGGTTCCTCTTGACCATTTGAGATTCCTCAGTTAAGAATTTTTTGTTTAGCTCTGTACCTCATTTTTCAATAGCGTTATTTTATTATCTGGAGTTTACCTTCTTGAGTTCTTTCTATATTCTGGATATAAGCTTTTAATCACTTGTAGGTTTGGTAAAGATTTTTCCCAATATTTCCAATCTTTTATCAGATGTAGGGTTGGTTAAGATTCTTCCCAATCTAGGTTGCCATTTGTCCTATTGAAAGTGTCTTTTGCCTTACAGAAGCTTTTCAATTTTTGTGAGATCTCATTTGTCAATATTTGATCTTAGAGCCTGAGCCATTAATATTCTGTTCAGGAATTGTTCTCTGGTGCTTATGTATTTGAGGCTCTTTCCTACTTTCTCTTTGATGAGATTCAGTTTATCTGTTTTTTGTTGTTGTTGTTTTGTTTTGTTTTGTTTTGTTTTGTTTGAAAGAAAATGAATTTAATAAAGGTGTTATACAAAAGATAATAAAATGTGCATGCATGTGGCTTACTCTCTGTGATAATTACTAGACGAATGTATTCTTTATTGTTCACAGATACAGTCAGATTTTTATTAGATATTTTCTTTATTTATGTTTCAAATGTTATCCCATTTCCCAGTCATCCCCCACCAGAAACCCCCTGTTCTATACCCTTCCCCCTGCTTCTATGTTCGTGTTCCCCAATCCACACACTCTTTCCCATTTTCCTGCCGTCAAATTCCCCTACATTGGGGCCTCAAGCCTTCATAGTAGCAAGGGTCTCTCCTCCCACTGGTGCCAGACAAGGCCATCCTCTGCTACATATGTGGCTGAAGCCATGGGACCATGTGTACTCCTTGGTTGATGGTTTATTTCCTGGGAGCTCTGGTTGGTTGATATTGTGGTTCTTCCTAATGAGTTGCAAACCACTTCAGCTCCTTCAGTTTTTTCTCTAACTCCTCTATTGAGGACCCCATTCCAATGGTTGGCTGTGAACATTCGCCTCTGTATTTCTTAGGCTCTGGCAGAGCCCCTCTATAGAGACAGCTATATCAGGCTACTGTCAGCAAGCACTTCTTGGCATCCACAAAAGTGTCTGGGTTTGGTGAGTTCATATGGGATGGATCTCCAGGTGGAGAATTCATTGGATGACCTTTTTGCTTCAGTCTCTGCTACATACTTTGTCTCTGTTTTTGCTAATATGGGCATTTTTTCCCCTTTCTAAGGACTGAAGCACTCACACTTCTTCTTGAGCTTCATGTGGTCTATGAATTATATTTTGGGTATTTGAGCCTTTGGGCTAATATCCAGTTATCAGTGAGTGAATACCATATGTGGTCTTTTGTGATTGGGTTACCTCACTCAGAATGATAATTTCTAGTTCTATCCATTTACTTAAGAATTTCATGAAGTCATTATTTTAATAACTGAGTAGTAATGCATTGTGTAAATTTACTTTATTTTCTGGATCCATTCCTCTGTTGAAGGATGTCTGGGTTCTTTCCAGCTTCTAGCTATTGTAAATAAGGATTCTTTGAACTTAGTGAAGTATGTACCTTGTTATATTGTGGCGAATATTTTGGGTACATGCCCAGGAGTGGTATAGCTGGGTCCTCAGGTAGTACTATGCCCAATATTTTGAGGAACTACCAAAATGATTTCCAGAGTGGTTGTACCAGCTTGCAATCCTACCAGTAATGGAGGAATATTCCTCTTTCTCCACATCCTTGTCAGCATCTGCTGTTACCTGAGTTGTTGATCTTAGCCGTTTTGACTGGTGTGAAGTGGATTCTCAGGGAATTTTCATTTCCCATATGACTAAGGATATTGAACATTTCTTTAGGTGCTTCTTAGCATTTCAATATTACTCAGTTGAAAATTCTTTGTTTAGCTCTCTACTCCATTGTTAATAGGGGTATTTGATTCTCTGGAGTCCACCTTCTTGAGTTCTTTGTACGTATTGGATATTAGCCCTCTATTGGATTTAGGATTTGTAAAGATATTTTTCCAATCTGTTGGTTGCCATTTTGTCCTATTAACAGTGTCCTTTGACTGACTTTTAATCAAAGGTTACCAAAAAAGATAAGGAAGGACACATCATACTCCTCAAAGGACAAATCTGCCAAAATGAACTCTCAATTCTGAACATCTATGCTATAAATGCAAGGGCACCAACATTCATAAAAATAACTTCACTAAAGCTCAAAGGACACATTGCATCTTACATAATAATAGTGGGAGACTTCAACACCCTACTTTCACCAATGGATCATGGAAACAAACTAATCAGAGACACAGTGAAACTGACAGAAGTTAAGTTATGAAATAAATGGATTTAACAAATATTTATAGAACATTTGGTCCTAAAACAAATATATATATATATATATATATATATATATATATATATATATATCCTCTTCTCAGCACCTCATGGTTCCTTCTACTAGATTGATCATATAATCGGTCACAGAACGGGCCTCAACAGATACAAGAAGATTGAAATAATACCATGCATCCTATCTGATAACCACAGACTAAAGCTGATCTTCAATAGCAACAAAAACAATAGAAAGCCCACATAGATGTGGAAGCTGATCAACACTCTACTCAGTGATAACTTGGTCATGGATGAAATAAAGAAAGATGTTAAAGGCTTTCTACAATTTAATGACAATGAAGGCACATCATACCAAAACTTATGGGGCACAATGAAAACAGTGGTAAGAGGAACCTTCATAGTTCTAAGTGCCTCCAAAAAGAAACTGGAGAGAGCCATACAATAGCAGCTTAACAGCACCACTGAAAGCTCTAGAACAAAAGGAAGCAAATATACCCAAGAGGAGTAGACTGGAGGAAATAATCAAACTCAAGGCTGAAATCAACCAAATAGAAACAAAAAGAATTATACAAAGAATCAACAAAACCAGGAGCTAGTTCTTTGTGAAAAACTACAAAATAGATGAACCATTAGCCTGACAGACTGAAGTGCACAGTGATAGTATCCAAATTAATTAAATCAGAAATGAAAAGGGAGACAGAACAACGGAAATTAAGTAAGTTCAAAAAATCATCCCAAAAACCTATACTCAACAAAACTGGAAAATCTGGATGAAATGGACATTTTTCTAGATGGATATCAGGTGCCAAAGTTAAATCAGGATCAGATAAACCATCTACACAGTCCCATAACCCCTAATAAAATACACACAGTCATTAAAAGTCTCCCACCCCCACACCCCCAAAAATCCCAGGCCCAATTTGTTTTAGTCCAGATTTCTATCAGACCTTCAAAAAACACCTAATACCAATACTCTTCAAACTTCCACAGAATAGAAACAGAAGGAACAATACCCTATTCGTTCTATGAAGCCACAATTATCCTTATACCTAAACCACACAAAGACCCAACAAAGAAAGAGAACGTCAGATCTATTTCCTTTATGAATATCAATGCAAAAATATTCAATAAAATTCTCCCAAACTGAATCCAAGAACACATCAAAATGATCATTCACCACAATCAAATAGGCTTCATCCCAGGAGTGCAGGTATGGTTCAATATACAGAAATCCATTACCATAATCAACTACATAAACAAACTCAAAGGAAAAAAAAACTACATGATCACTTCGTTAGATGCTGAGAAAGCATTTGAGAAAATTCAACATCCCTTTATGTTAAAAGTCTTGGAAAGATCAGGAATTTAAGCCCACACCTAAACACGGTAAAAGCAATATAGAACAAGCCAGTAGCCAACATCAAACTAAATGGTGAGAAACTTAAAACAATACCACTAAAATCAGGGACTAGACAAGGCTGCCCACTCTCTCCCTATCTGTTCAATATAGTACTGAAAGCCCTAGCCAGACAACAAAGGGACGGCAAAGAGATACCAATTGGAAAGGAAGTGGCTGTATATAAAATTAGTTCAAACCAATTAGTAGCCTTCCTCTACACAAAGGATAAACAGGATGAGAAAAGAAAATAGGGAAAGACACCCTTCACAATAGTCATAAATAGTATAAAATACCTTGGTATGGCTTTAACCAAGTAAGTGAAAGATCTGTATGACAAGAACTTCAAGTCTCTGAAGAAAGAAATCGAAGAAGATCTCAGAAGATGGAAACATCTCCCATGCTCATGAACTGGCAGGATTAATATAGTAAAAATGGCCATTTTGTGGAAAACTGTCTACAGATTCAATGCAATCACCATTACAATTCCTACTCAATTCTTCATAGAGTTAGAAAGAGCAATTCTCAAATTCATTTGGCATAACAAAAAACCCAGGATAGTGAAAATTAGACTTAACAATAAAAGTTTATTTTGTTTTAAATTGAAGTCCTTGATCAACTTGGACTTGAACTTTGTACAGTGAGATAAGTATGGATCAATTTATACTCTGCTACACATGGATTGCCACTTAGCTAGCAGAACTTGTCTCTTTTCCTAGTGGCTGGTTTTGGTGTCTTCATCAAAGATTAAGCGACCATAGGTGTGTGTGGCCCAAATGATTCAGAGAGCAGGCATGATTGGTGGGAAAAGGGAAGCTTATCTGTGTGGTTAATGATCTGGAGGTCTGTTGACAGTGAGGGGAGAGGTGGCAGATGAATGGAGGTCTCCCTGAAATACCAACTTGTCATTACAGCTTGGCTTAGAACAGAGGGCTCAGCAAGCAGTGAATATGGAACTGTAAAGGGAAGCTTACCTATATGGCTCAGGACCTGCATTTCTGATGAAGGCAGTGTGAGAGATGGATGCAGAATGGAGGTTCCCCTGGTATTCCAAGTTGTTCAGGACCTATGATCATTTGTGTTATGATTTAGTGTGTTGAAATATTCAGGGATTGGTGTAGTAGACTAGCCCTTCTTTTTACTTAGCTCGTGGGTCTTTGGATTTTAGCATGATTATAATTTATTTTACAGCTAACACCGACTTATAAGTGAGTACATATTATGCAATCATTTTAGGTCTAGGTTACCATAATCAGGATTTTTTTTTGTTAGTTTCATCCATTCCATTTCATCCATTTATTTTCTCTTTAAGGATATCTATCATTTTCATAAAGTTGGATTTATGATCATTTTTTTATGCTTTAGCAATATTGGAATATTTATGGATTGGTATAGTAAGAAACCTGGACTCTGGTTATGCCTTGTATTATCATGGCTGTTGTTGATTATGTTCTTACACTTGCATCTCTGGATTTAGAATGAATATCACTCTAGGAGCAGATTTCTTACTTTGTTGTTGTTGGATAGTGATTTGTTCCTTGCTTTTCTTTCCTTGTTAGTCTTCTGTTTTTTGTAGTCTATATTCCTTGTACCCAACATGACCTTTGGTTCAGCAGGAAATCTCAGTAGAGATGGAGGCTAGATTTCTGGTAGTTAGCATGACATTTGTTCCATGTTTTTCTTCTGTGTGATATGGCCTATACATAAGAATACACTATCCATCTATGTATAGATGAGTTATGGCAACAGGGAGCTGTTAGAAGATGAAGTATCAGAAGCTTGGGACTTTTTACGCTGAATAGAAGTTGTTGGTGGATTCAGATGACAGGTGGGGATCATATCTTTTCTTCAGTGTGTAGCCTACACCCAGATAGCCATTGTCTGTCCTAATAGGGGAAGATTCATGGCAGGGGAGAGCGGAGAGCAGGAGGTATCTGTGGCTTAGGCCATGACTTCCAAACTGAGAGAGTAGGAGGGTTAATATATCAGATATGACTTTTACTTCTTCTAGCTATCATGGCCTTCAACTGAGCAATGAATATCTACATTAATAACAGGAGTGTGGGGCTATGGGATGGTGGGGAAATATAACTGTGTGTTGGTGCCAAGAGCCAGCTTACCCTGGAATGATTTAAAGTGGGACACATCATTGGATATAAAGGCAGTTTTGAAGACTGGTTGTTTCTGGCCTTTTCTCACCCTAATTATACTGGATTGTTGCATATAACTTCTAAAAAATTCTAAAACTTTTCTTGCTTACTCTGTGTTTAAAACCCACTGGCTTGGACAATTAATACCTGCTTTCTAGCAGTTCAGAATTAAGTGAAATTTTATTGCTATTGCTTTCTTCCAGGTCCAGGCAGGTGGAAGCCTCTATGGCTAAGCTGGTTAACTCTTTGTGAACCAGAAAGAAAGGAAAGGAAAGGAAGTAAAATCCTTTCAACAGGCAAATGTGGAGATATATATATACCCACACTCTGGCTGGGCTTGACTGTGCCACAATCAGCTCCACAAGCATTCACACATGCTTATATGCATACATTTACTTTCACACATACATATAGACAAAGAGACATATACATTTGGATGGATGGATGGATGGATGCATGGACAGACAGATGGATGGACAAATGGATGGGTGGATTGATAGATGGAGGGATGGTTGAAGGGTTGGATGAGGCAGAACTTCCTAAGGCAAACCATCTAACAACATATTGAAGCATAGGCAAAGTGATGGTCAAGGTGTCAAAAGTTTCAGTCATTTAGTTCTGAAAGGAGGGATTATGAGGCTCAGATTGCAAGTGGGGATCTTACCTCTTCTGACTTGTGTGCTGTGTACATAAGGAGTAAATCTCTGTCCTAATAGGGAAGAGTACAGTATAAAAATGTGGCAGGGTCAGTGTGTACGGGAAGGTGTCAGTGGCTAGGGACATGGCTTCCAAACCAAGAGAGTGGCATGTTCAGTCTGTAGGTAGGGTGCTTATATTTTGTGGAAGGTATGGCCAGAACCTGTACAGTGAATGTTCACCTGAGTAGTGGAACTGTGGACAGGGGGAAAGTAAAGTATGTCAGGAGGTTTAGTTTTGTGTTAGGTGTGAGATTGTTTCTTTGGGCTCTAAATCAAGGAAGTGGGAATTGAAGGGTTCAGATAGTGGATGAGAGCAAGTTATTAGAACCTATCTATGACACTATCACTCTACCGGATACAGCAAATGCTATCATAAGGATTTTGTAATCAAATGTATAAGTCACTATACTTAAATACTTAAATTTATATCTGTTTGGTGTAAAAGAGTCACATAATCGCATTCAACACTATTGTAACAGAATTTCCCTAGACCACATTCACAGAAAAGGAAACAGAAGCAAATACTGGATGAAGCATGATAAATCTTAACAAAATTAGGGCTTCAATTAGAATCTTTCCAAGTTGCAAGTATCTGTTATTCAATTTTCTCTTCTGTACTACGATCCTGTATTAAAATACACAAGTTAGAAGAACTATGCTCATGTACCTGCTGAGCTCTAGTGAGTAACAGGTTTTTTTCTTTTTTTCTTTAATTATAAACTTGAGGAACCTGTGGTTCTACATCAAGATGAAAACTAACTGATGTTTTTTGCAGGAGCAGCTATGAGAGAGCTGAAGGTGATCCAACCTGTTAAATCATTTTTTGTTGGTGCTGGAGGGTCAGCCACTCTGAACTGCACAGTGACATCCCTCCTCCCTGTGGGGCCCATAAGGTGGTTCAAGGGTGTAGGACAAAGTCGACTCTTGATATACTCGTTCACAGGAGAACGCTTCCCCCGAATAACAAATGTTTCAGATGTTACAAAGAGAAGCAACCTGGACTTTTCCATCCGTATCAGTAATGTCACTCCTGCTGATTCGGGTACCTACTACTGTGTGAAGTTCCAGAGAGGACCATCAGAGCCTGACATGGAGATTCAGTCTGGAGGTGGCACTGAGTTGTCAGTATTTGGTAAGTACTACATTTTCCTTTCATCCTTCATTTCTCCTACAGGTCCGAAGGCTCTAATACTCTGTGAAAAAGTAAGAAACATGTGTAGAAAGGACCCTAATATACATAGGTTTACTTTATCATAACTCTGGACCAAAGAACCTGAGAAGAAGTGTGGACGTGCTATGTGCTAGAGGTTTCCCCTTTCAGGAAGTGAGTGTAAATTCATACATTTCTCTTCCTGCTCCAAGAAACTTATATTTCTCACTCTATCTCAGATTTGTAGTCATCTTTTGTCAGTTCTATTATAATGTGTACTCGTGTGATTCTCTCTGAGTTCATATCAAAGGAATTAGTTCACAATGTTCAATTTATACTTTTATTTTTTCAAACTAGCAGTATGTAAGACACTATTTTTTCAATAATATGCCCACATTCCAAATTATTTATTTTCTTCCCAGTTTTTGACTATTGTCCCTGAACTGCTGACTAATAATGTTACTGTTTCCATTTCTATATTTGTATTTTTTTCATAAAATGCTCAAATCCTCTGTATACCTTGTAAGTTTAATGTGTAAGTTAACATATATTTGGTTACTGCTTCCAGGTGTTCTTATTTTGCTATCTAGACACTTCACTTTCTTTATGGCTTTTCCTATGTTCCCTTTGCTCTTTTCATATTTTAAATGAAGATTGTATAGTTCTGGACAAGTAGCATAGGGTAATAAATTCAGTACAGGACAGTCTTTCCTGATCATCAAAGCCCAGGGAAGAAGAATTGTCAGAGTTGTGAGACTCAGAGTGACTCAGTAAACTAGGTGCAGTGATGAGAAGACAGATGATATAGGAGAGTACCCTCGAGAGACCAAACCATGTTCAAAGACAGAAACTCAGAAACTGGCCCACCTGGACATTAGGTATATGTGAATCCATGTTCTTTACCTTGACTCACCAAAGTTGAACTTCTGAACCACACAGGATAAAATGATAAATATCTGTTGTGTGAAATCACAAACTTTATAGGAAACTATTATATCAAAGATAAAATTAATATAACTCAGGGTCCAGAGAGGTGATTCTTGGATTAATTAAGCTCCTGCTCTTCAAGAGGACATATTTTATTACATATAATGTGATATAGAAATATATTATATTTTAATTCCTAAATTTAAACAAAGTTCTTATTTACTTTTTGGATGACATTATTCAACCATAAAATCTTAAGCATATCATATATGTGATGGCCAGTTGAGGCTCCATATTCCCCTTATTACTAATTTTGACATCTTGACTAGGGTCATCCCTCCTGATTATTGGACATTTCCATTGATAGGATTCAACTTCATCTCCCAAATGCACCCCCTATTCTAGTCTTTATCCCAATATACACCTCCCTTTATCTACCACCACATGATCCCTTCTGTTTATATACTCACCCACCCCACCAAATGTCTCCTGCATCTATTCTATTACCCAACCTTAGGGAGATTTAAGAATCTCCCCTTGAGCCCTCCTTTCTACTTAGCCTAACTAGTTATTTGGGACTTGGGACTGTCAGAGACTATTTTGTATAAGAGACCTATTCTCACAGGCACTGAAGGATTGAGCCAATGTTGACTCCCTGTGTTTCTCCCTGGAGAAGTCTCCATGTGGATCATATTCAATCACAAGATTAGGCAGCCAGGCCCTCACATTGAATTTTCTGATAGATACATGAATGCTTCTATCTAGGTCTTGATCCTGAGAATTTTACAGCATGAAAGACAATCACACTATCCATCCCAGTCCTGTTAGAGAAGTGAGACCTGTATGTCAATGCTCTGTCCATGATCACATATCCAGTTAGTATTGAGATCTGTCAAGGAATCCACCTTTCATTCCTGGCCAACCTCTTTCTGTTCAAATAAGAGGCACCATCTCCACTTAGGTGCCTGATTCACAAGAGATGTTGAGTCAGAATTCATGAGCCTAACCCCCAATTCTATTCATCACCACCTCCAAAATTTCAAGCTTTTCCTCAAACTCAGATTCTAATATGCAGTAACTATCAGAAAGCTTCACACATGTTAACAATACTCTCATCCCATATTATTCCTTATGAGAAACAATAGTGCAGCAGCAAGAGACAGCATATTTAAGATGGTAGGCCATGAATATTCCATTTATGTTTGCTACAAAAACAGTAGTTAGTCATTAATAGTTTGCATCCACACAGGTCCAGAGTGGACTTATTCTTATATTCACTACCCTGGCCATAAAAAAAAAATGTCCTATTGAGGAGGGCTGTGGCACTTGAGAGTGTATCATTTTATAAAGATGTTACCGTTTCTCCACTAAGGTGTGGTGTAGCAAATCTTATCACAACACTTCAGTGAAGAGAGACAAGGAAAATGGGTTCACCAGGAATTCATACATAGCATAAACAAGGGCAATAATGTTCTAGGAAATGCAAAGTAGAGGAAACCCCAACCAGCAAGAAACTGATGTAAAGTACAGTCCAGAGCTTCTTGAGATCCTAGCTTCATGTGTATATGTTATAATGATGCTTCATTAGTTATAATGATGCTCTTAATGATAAGGTTGGATAACAATCAGCAACTGCTGTATACTGTGTGTCTGTTATGTGATTTTCTCCATAATCATGTTCTATAAAAATAAGGTCATCTCTTCGCTTTAGAGAAGACTCGGTAGTTCAGAGAAAAACCTGACATGTAAACAGGTAAAGAAGAGGCAAGTGTTGATGGCAATCCCTACCTCATAGAGTTACACAAAATAGATGCTTTTCTTCCTACATATATATTCTCAGGGCAGCATCCATAAAACAGAGCTGCCAATTGTTTCCAGTATTGAAAATATAAAGAAGAAATAAATCAGAATATGCAGGACTCTCGGTTCCCAGGAACAAAGGTCTCTTTCTGCCCAGAGCTACCGAGAGTAGGGATTTCGCCGAGAAATCCTCAAGTTGGATTTATAAAGTAGAAATAGAGATAGGGAAAATGGAATGTCCAAGATCACATGACCCATTAGTAGCACAGTTACAGTGATGAAATATTTCCTAACAGTCAACAGTTTCTCTAAGTATGTTGTATGACTTCACTCCTTCATAGGAGCAAGTCTATATTCTGTGCTAGCAGGGGAAAGAATGTGCTGAAGATCTTGTCCTGGATAAATGTCAGAGACTAGCAGTGCTGGGATGCTATACAGGCTGATGCTGGACATTCACTGTTTCTCTGGGTAGACATAGCACCCTCAAAATGGGAATAGGTACCCTCATTCTACAGAAGGAAAACAAAGGATAAGTTTCATTAAGTTGTCCAAGGTTTAACAGTCATAATATACTAACTGTATTTTTACATGTTGTTGTGTTGATTGATATACAGAGGCCCCTCTTTCCCTCTGAAGGATTTGTGATCATCATCATGCTACAGATTAAAATACTGAGGCTGAAAAAAAACTTGTCTTTTATTACCATTGTATCTCAGAGATCATTTTCTGTGACTTCACCTTCATTTCCCAAAAGAAAGCTGTTGTTCTCCACTGAAGCCATCTCACTGACATCGCTCTATTTCTTTATGTCTTCCTCCTGGCTGAGGTTTTTAATCCAGTTTTTATGTAAGGATATTAGGAACAGTATCAGCTCAAGTCCTTATCAAAACCTACCTATCATCCAAAAGAAAATTTATTTTCCCAGAGTAATAGAGGTCAGTGGATAAGAGACAAAAACAGAAGAGAGAGGATGGCAGAGAAAAGGAAAACAAAGCAGGGAGAGAGGAGTCTTTGTCCCAGATAAGGAAGGACTGCATCTAGGTAGAGAGGAGACAGATGTGACACACAGAAGAACGGCAATTAATATAGGTAAAATTGGAAATACTGTGTTATGATGAAGTGTTTAATTTTAATTGGGAATATTAATTTCATGAGCCAAAAAGGGAGGTTTAATTGCCAGACTTCAATACCTTGATAGCTGGACCTTGGTAATCAGACTCAGGAGCAGGAAGTGGACAAATAAGGAAACAGACCTTGGTTTCTAGCTTTAGTATGTAATCTAACGGCTTTTGATAAGTTAGAGGGTATAAGGAGAAGGGCAAGGTCTGTCAGAGCCATGCTCAAATGGACCAGAGTCCCATCAAAGGGGATGTTTATATGTATTAGTTAAAGATCAGGATTTAGTTAATCACCTGGTGAGTGTGAGATGAATTTTGACTTTAGCCTGTGTAACATCTCCACCCACATATACTCTGATCTTAATCATACCAAAGATTTGGTTACTAGAATCTTGGCAGTATCAGATTAGCCAGAAACTCCCAATAATTTGTGACTGGCTATACTCCCTCAATCTTGTAGGAACATTAGTTGTGGCGAGATTTAGATATACCGACTTCAGAAAGCACTTGTTTATCTTCCTGTCTGGCTGGTCATTTAATAAGGAATCATATATGTACAAATACAATTGTGTATAATTGTCAAATGAAGCCTGCTATTCATAATAACCACAGCATAAGACATCTACAAAGCCTAGTGTCTTCCTCCCAACAATCAAATTCTATGTGTGATTTTAAGACTAGAGATTATTTCTATCTGATCAATGGGCTTGCATCTATTTTCCTTGTGATTGCCAATTTGAAAGGGAATTAAACCTGGCTTCATTGATGGAGGGCGATCTCTGATTTTTACTTCAGACTAAGTACAACTGAAACCTATAAATGGACATGCAGATGGTTAGACTCTCAATTTTAAATTCATTTCTTAGCAGAGAGAACACATAAGGCAGATGGGTACAAAGAAAAGAAAGGAAGGAAAGGAAGGAAGGAAGAAGGGAGGGAGGGAGGAAGGGAGGGAGGAAGGAAGGAAGGAAGGAAGGAAGGAAGGAAGGAAGGAAGGAAGGAAGTGAAAAATAAAAATAACTAGAGGAAATGAGGAAGGGTTCCAGCTTTGTGGCAATACTATTATATGTGTAATTTTCTAGCTTACAATAATTGTAAATCTAGGAACATTTACCTTAGATTGTAGAGGATTCATGAGGCCAGCAGGAATAAGTGATATGAAATTTGAAATACATTTGTAATTACCTTCCTTGGCCCAGGCAAATTGCACCTGGGTTTGCCCTTCTTTGTGTTATCTTCTGGAGACACAGAACATTGTATAGCAGAGAAGGATCTGGACAAACCTGGGGCAAAACATTGAGGATGAAGACTTAATGTCTGCTGCTTGGACACAGGTATGACATGGGAGACCAGCAGGTTCCTAGTTGCCTGGTAACAACAATCCTGACAGTAAACAACAATGTTTAATAATTAATGGATAATATCTAGGAAGGTTCTTCACAATGTTATGTCATCAGTGGTGGCTATCAAAATGACATCTTTGTTTATATGCTGCTTTATAGCTAAACCATCTTCACCTATGGTCTCCGGTCCTGCAGCCAGAGCTGTCCCTCAGCAGACAGTGGCCTTTACATGCAGATCCCATGGATTCTTTCCGCGGAACCTCACGCTGAAGTGGTTCAAGAATGGAAATGAGATCTCTCACTTGGAAACTTCTGTGGAACCCGAAGAAACAAGTGTCTCCTATAGAGTTTCCAGCACAGTCCAGGTGGTGTTGGAACCTAGGGATGTCCGCTCTCAGATCATCTGTGAAGTGGATCATGTCACTTTAGATCGAGCCCCTCTCAGAGGGATTGCTCACATCTCTGAGTTCATTCAAGGTAGATGTTTCTGAATCCTAGCTCAGTAGCATACCTAGTCAGAATTGTTTGTTCATAATTCCTAGCAAGCACTGTTATATACTACCTAGATGGATGGGGGTTGGTGGTGGTCACAGAGTATGATCACTACATAATAGGAGTTGTACTTATTTTTACAGAAGAAATTAAACCTATACTAATTATGGACCACATATATCATGCACAGAACCTCTAGACATTTAGTTTTTCCTAGTGTACCCAATAATTCTTCTTATAAATGTTACCTCTTCATATCCTCACCCCACCACAGCCTGAGTGCCTGTGTGAGAAGAGCTGTACTTATGTTTGCCTTCCTCTGAACAAAACACACATTCTGTATACATAATGCATTTGCAACAGAGGTGGATCCTTAACATTCAGCTCTTCTTTGGAGAATGTCTGTGCCTAGGTTCCATCTATCTCAGGTTCTTTCTGTACTTTTCAGTTCCACCCACCCTGGAGATCAGCCAGCAGCCAACAATGGTATGGAATGTGATAATTGTCACCTGCCAAATACAGAAGTTCTATCCTCCAAGGTTTCAGGTGACCTGGTTAGAGAATGGAAATATATCCCGGAGAGAAGTACCTTTTACACTTATAGTAAACAAGGATGGAACTTACAACTGGATCAGCTGTCTCTTGGTGAACATATCTGCCCTTGAGGAGAACATGGTAGTGACATGCCAGGTTGAGCATGATGGACAAGCAGAAGTCATTGAAACCCATACTGTGGTGGTCACTGAACATCAGAGAGTGAAAGGTACTGCTACCAAGTCTGGTGAGGTCTTCACCCCACCATTATGTCTAAATGTAAATTGGGCTTCATTTTTTATGTATAAGGTAACATTCTTGATTATTGTAGCATTATCCTGACAACTATAAAGTAAAATGTTAACGTCATATTTCATTCCCAACTTCTCACACGTCTCACATATCTTTCCACTAATAGATTAAATAATTAAGAATGGAAGGTATCATCAAATTCCAGTATCTTGCCCCTTCCCTGTTTTACCTAACATTTGTGAACATCCTTATGTTCATGTGTTTCCTTTACCATATCTTTACTGACTCCATTACATTTTAGATATTTCCTAAATATAGTGTCCTAATGGAGTGAAATTTCAACAGGCCACCTGACAACCTGTTTGTGCACACACACACACACACACACACAGTATGTGATCTGGACTAATGAAATAAAGGAAAATCAAATATCCATTGGAGCACTGCTATCACTAGGGTATAAGGAAAATTTGCTAGTAAAGTATTTCTTTTCAACTTGTTACGATGCTAGCAGTTAGTTTGCATTTGATTGGCACCCATTTATGTGAATATCTTTTTCCTTCTCTTAAAACAACAAAAATAGATCCTCAACTCCAGTGACTTTTGAAAAAGTCATGTTCCTTGGCATACACCCCTTGCTGTGAGCTCATTGGCTGGATAAACACTGGGTCGCCTAATTATCTATGAATATGCCAGTTAAAAATGTAAAGGTTAGAAAGCATCAATCCTGAGATTGAGAACTCTATCCAAGCTATATAACAGACCCCTCTGTTGCCTCTGTCATGTGTGCTCATACAGTGCAAATATAGTCCACAGTGTGTGCTCAGGTAAATCATGATATTTTCATTCAAAATATACATTCAATAAAATTAACTGTAGTTCCCAACAATGATCTGAAGTTGACTCTATTTTGAAATTTGTCTCAAATTATTTTTATACTCTATTTTGCACACAAAAATTAGGGTTTTTTTTTTCATCCTTAAATTCTCATCAGCTTTTCCTGTTAATCTATTTAGAGCTCAAAAAAATATATTTCTATGTGTTAAAAGGATGAAATCAATTTTTCCTAATGTTTCTAAAAAGTCATATGAGTCATCTGATAATGGGTATATTGTTGAATGTAATATTTCATGGAGAATGTTATCCATTTTATTTCTGAAATCAATTTCCCTTAAGGTTTATAAGAAGTCATATTACTCATACAATATCGGGTGTATTGTTTAATGTGGTACTTCTGAAGAATTTTTTGCATTTTTCTGAATTTTTAAACTTCTGCACTAGAATTTGTCAAAAGATTTTATTGACATTTATTTTTTATGCATTTTACTGGATGTTTTCTTTATTTACATTTCAAATATTATCTCCTTTTCAGTTTCCTTCCCCAAAACCCACTGTCCCATTCCCTGTCCCTGTGCTTCTATGAGGGTGTTCCCCCACTCTCCCATACACTCCTGCCTCCCCGCCCTGACATTCCCTTACAGAGGTGCATTCAGCCTTCTTAGGACCAAGGGTCTCTCCTCCCATTGATGCTCAACAAGGCCATCCTCTGCTACATATGAGGCTGGAACCATGAGTCCCTCCATGTGTACTCTTTGGTTGGTAGTTCAGTCTCTGGGAGCTCTGGTGGGGTCTGGTTGGTATATGTTGTTCTTTCAGTGCAGTTGTAAACCACTTCAGCTCCTTCAGTCCTTTCGCTAAAGCCTCCATTGATGACCATGTCCTCAGTCCAATGGTTGGCTGTGAACATCTGCCTCTGCATTTGTCAGTCTCTGGTAAAGCCTCACAAGAGACAGCAATATCAGACTCCAGTCAGCAAGCACTTGTTGGCATCTGCAGTATTGTCTGGGTTTAGCTTCATGTGATCTGTGAGCTGTATCTTGAATATTCTAAGAGTTTTGTCTATTATGCACTTATCAGTGAGTTCATACCATGTGTCTTCTTTTGTGATTAGGTTACCTCATTCAGGATGATATCTCAAGTTCCATGCATTTGCCTGAGAATTTCATGAAGTTATTGTTTTTAATAGTTGAGTAGTATTCCCTTGTGTAAATGTACCACATTTTCTGTATCCATTCTTCTGTTGAAAGACATCTAGGTTGTTTCCAGCTTATATTATATTATAAAATATATTGTATAATAATATATATTAATATAATAATGTATTATAAAATAATATATATTTGTCAGATATATTATATTAGCATATATATATATGCTATGAACATAGTGGAGCATGTATCCTTATTACATATTGGAACATCTTCTGGGTATATGCCCAGGAGTGGTATAGCTTGGTCCTCAGGTAGTACTATTTCCAATTTTCTGAGGAACTGCCAGACTGGTTTCCAGAATGGTTGTACCAGCTTACAATCCCACCAACAATACAGGAGTTTTCCCCTTTTTCATCCTCACCAGCATCTGCTTTCGTGTGAATTTTTGAACTTAGCCATTCTGACTGGTGTGAGGTGAAATCTTACGATCATTTTGATTTGCATTTCCATGATGACTAAGGATGTTGAACATATCTTTAGTTAGCACAACTTAAGAATAACTTTTCTTCCTTGATCTCAAGCTATAAATTCTATTCTGTTGATGTGAATTTTTTATTCTTTAGACTTTGTTGCTACTCTAAAGATATTATTTCCTGTGTTCTGTTAACTCCTATTTTAGCTTGACCTTCTTTGTTTCCTTGAGGTGGGAGGCATCCATTTCAGTGTTTGATGCAAAAGAATTACCATTCTTTGTGTTAACTATTGCATTATAGTTTAATATAAACAATCATACCCAGTGTAGCCATTGGTTTTGTGATCATAAACACCACTATATCAGTAGTCAGAACTGAACTAAAAATTAGAATATATATTCTTCTATTTAAAGGTACTCTCCAGACCACAATAACTGGAGAGAATCTGAAGAATGTTCTCTATGGTAGATATAGAAATTAAGATTATTCTGGACGACTGTGGATAACAACAGATATATTAAACAGATAGTCTAACCAAGATAAAAAGGTGATCACATTGCAGGAACCTCAAAAGACATTACTACTACTCAGAGATATGGGATGGACTCTGAGAATTATTTCAGAGTGAAAAGGAGGGAAAAGGCAATAGAATTTATATTATAACTCTGATACATGAAGTTGGGTGTCTGTTTCTTCTTATGGGCCCATCAAGGTAATTTGAATTTCCTTGTCTGTCATTTCAGACAAGGATATAGTTTCATGTCTGTTGCTATGATAAAATATCCTGACCACAAGAAACACAAGAGATGAAAGGTTTTGTTTAAATTACAATTGCAAGTTACATATGGAAAGTAAGGCAGGAATTCATACATCCAATCTACAGTCAAGAGCATTGAGATAGAATACACCCAACATTTCTGTTTGTTGCCTGATGTTCACCTACATTTCTTCACTGATTTTATGCAGTGTGGGGCCCAGAGTCTAATGAAATGAAGGCAGTTACATTAAGAATGAATTTACCATATCAGTTAACAATCAAGACAATCCTCCACAAACCTACCAACAGGCTAACACAATTTTACCAAGTCCTTAACTGCAAAGTTCTTACTAGGTAATTGTAGGTTGTGTCAAGTTAACATATACAACTATCAGATGCTGTTCTATGAACTTGGGCAAGTAAGAAATCATACCTCTGACCTTCTATATTCCATACCCCAGGTATTAGGATTATAACCCAAATTATGTGTATTGTTGGGTGTGGCTTGTTGGGATTGAGCTGAGGGCCGCTAATATGTTGTGAAAACACTGCACCCAATGAACTATGCAACCATCCTGTTTCTTTTCTTAAAAACAAACTTTAATCTTTGATTGACTTCAAAATTAAAATTAGATTCTCATGAGCAACAGAAAGATTTTAGATGGCATCTATACTAGGGTGGCCATGGACTACATGATAGTTGAGATTCTAAATCATGAAGTCTTTACTCTTGCATTCTTATGTGTACAATTTTCATCTTTTTCTTGCATGTTTTCCAGCAAGCATTTCCATCAGGCTGTTTTATACTTCACTAGGATTCTTTTATTCCCCCAACTCTGAAATTTTCCAGGATGCTCATATCTAAATAAGGCAGCATGTCAACTCTCTTCCTTTCCATTTACCATCCTCTTTCATGTATATGCCCTGTTCACAGCTTTCCCTGAGTACTTGAGAGACTGAAAACCTCTTGGTCTAAGGGCAATCTCTCAGGGATCATCCAAAATACTACCAAGTAGAAGCATTTCTGGATCATGCTAACCTTGTAACTCTCCCTAGGGATCAGTTCTCCTAGCATAGTGGGAACTATAGTCCCTGACCCACAGGATTCTGAAAATCAAGAATTTAACAGTTGACAGAGATTCACAACTCTCTCCTCAAAGAAGACAAGAAGTGTTTCATGATGAATTCAACTATCAGTGACCATGAAACAGTAACACAGATTGGATCACATAAAAGCCCACTGAGTGGAAGCAGTTTATATATATATATATATTGTGTAGTAATAGAAGAAAGCAAGCCATTAATCAAGACTCTCTTTAAATTAATTGGTAAAAACTTGGAAGAGGTTGGTTATCACATAGAGAAATCTGGTAGAGATTTAAGTCCTAAATATCTGGATTGACATTAGTAATCTGCTAAATTAATACATTCCAAAGAAAAATTTCTCCAAGTACATTCCAGATGATTCACCTAAATTGTCACAAAGCTGTTTGGTCAGGGACAAAGGAGGATAATATATGGCTATTAAGAGTCATAAATATGATAGAAAATAATTTGTTCTGGGTCTGCAACCTGCCAGAATTTATTCAAGTTCTAAAGATCCAACCATGCTTGTTTTTTATAGCACTGGAGCTAATTATATTTGATGTTAATTCCATTCTCCTGTGAGTGGCTGAAAACAAGGAATAAGTCAGCACTCAGGTGATTTCCTATAAACCTGCTTGCTATCTTTGTAAAATAAATGAGAACTGATGATTGGGCAGATAAAAGGGAAGGAGGAGCCGGAGGTGAGGGGGAGAGAAGAAGGAGAAAAGCTGAGCAGAAGCAAATGGCCTGGAGAAACTGCAAGTTCTAAGGGGTCTCACAAGCTGTGGAAGGTGGTAGTGTAGTGGTAGATTTGCCCAATCTAGGCGCACAGCATGTAATTATATTAACTGTGTTGTGTTTTCATTGCCGGAGCATATTTGGGTTGGAGATATTTACCGCAACACATCCTCCTTGCAAAAGTTTCAGTTTGATGGTTCATCTACTTTGTGTAAAATTTATTTGAAAAATATAGTGCTATAATGAACCCGCACACCTATGGTCACTTGATCTTCGACAAGGGAGCTAAAACCATCCAGTGGAAGAAAGACAGCATTTTCAAAAATTGGTGCTGGCACAACTGGTTGTTATCAAACCACACATTGCACCTCACACAATAGTAATGGGAGACTTCAACACACCACTCTCATCAATTTATTTTTTTTTAATTATTCCCTTTACATCCCACTTGCTGCCCCCTTGCAGTCATTTCCTCTCACAATCCTTCTCCCATCTCCTTCTCCTCTAAGTGGATGGAGGTCCCTCTAGTAATCCTTTATCACAAAGGCATGTCCAGTCTATAAAATGCTATGCAGTTCTTTTCCCACTGTGGACAGACAAGGCAGTGCAGCTGGAAGAACATATCCAATGTTAGTGCAACAACTTTTGGTACAGGCCTGTCACAGTAGTTAGAGACCAACAAGAAGTCCAAGCTGCACATCTGTGACTTGTGTGCAGGAAGGCCTAAGTGTAGCAGTTTATGTTCTTTGGTGGCTCAAACCCTGAGAACCCCAAGAGTCCAGATTAGTTGACACTATTATTGTCCTGTGGAGTTCCCATCCCTTTCAGGGCCCACAATGTTTCCTACTTAATACTAGGAATAATACTATTCTTATTCTTTTATACGAATACCAAAACTCCATCTGCTATTCATTGGCGGGTGTCTTGTATGTGTTTGAGCCAGCTGCTGGGTGGAGCCACTTAGAGGGCAACATGCTCCTGTCTGCACACATAACAATATCATTGTAGGGTTAGGAATTGGTGCTTGCTCATGGGATGGGTCTCAACCTGGACAGCTTATTGGATAGCTATTTCCTCAGTCTCTTTTCCATTCCCAGTTCCTGCATTTCTTGGAGACAGGAAAGATTTTAGATTGGGAGTTTTGTGGGTGGATTGGTGCTTCTATCACTCCACTGGGTTTACTGTCTGGCTACAGATGGTGGCCTCTTTTGATTCCACAACCCCAATGTAGTGAGTAATAAGCAAGGTCAACCCCATTGATTCTTGGATGCTTCCCTTATTTCAGGTCTCTGTCTCATCATAGAGATCTTCTCACCTGCTGACCACTATCAGTTGCAGATTTCCAATAATTTTCACGGCCATCTAGCCATCTCTCCTATGCTTTCACACCTGATCCCGATTCCCTTACACAACTCAGCAAATCTGTCTTCTCCATCTGCCTCTTATGACTATTTTATTATCCCTTCTACGTGAGATTCAAGATTTCTCGGTAGTGTCTTCTGTATTGTTTAGCTTATTTGGGTCTGTGGAGTATAGCATGGTACCTGGATTTTATAACTAATATCCACATATAAGTGAGTACATACCATACCTGTCCATTTGGGACTGGGTTACCTCACTCGGGATGATATTCTCAAGTTTCATCCAATTGCCTACACAATTCATGATGTATTTGTTTTTCTTTTTTCTTTTTTTTGATATTAAATTTTACTTTTTACCGTTTATATATCTTTTTAAAATAAAATTAAAGGCCATGTACATTTTCATTGTTTCTTCTATGTAACCACAGTGCCATAGCTGGTTATTACAATTGTAAAAATTCAGTTAAATTCGTTACTACTAAATTACATATACATTAAATTGGTTAAAAACTATGTTTTACCCTAGTTATCCTAATAAATTTTGATGGTCACCACCATTAATGGTTGCCAGATTAGTTCATATTTATGTTTCTTATTTCAAAGTTTCATATCTAAATTAAAATTATGTATTTTGCTCCAAATTTAAATAGTTACTTTCATGATATTACAGAAAATATTTTCACACAATAATTTGAGTATTTCAGTGCCTACAGATATACATACTAAGATATTCTAATTATATCTTAACAATTTTAATCCTAATTTCTTCACTGGACATGCCAAGGATTTTATTGTGAAGTTCATTTTGAGTTTAGTATGCATTTTAAAATCACGTATGATGATGTGACAAGTTGTTCCATGTCTTTATTTTTGTTTTATTTTCTCTAGCTTATTCAAAGTTATAATAGCACTAAAATGAAAGCTTGTATTAGATAAATGAATGATATCTGGATAGCAATGTTCACAGCCTATATTTGCTTTATTTTCACAAGTTTTCTTTGATTTTTAAAAGAATTTTGTTTCAGTTTTTAATATATTTTATTCTTTTTTATTAAATATTTCCTTTATTTACATTTCAAATGTTATCCACTTTCCTAGTTTCCTCTCCAAAAAAACCCCCTATCTCCTCCCTCCTCCCCTGCTCACCAACCCACCCATTCCTGCTTTCTAGCCCTGGCATTCTCCTATACTGGGTCATAGAACCTTCACAGGACAAAGGGCCTGGCCTCTCTTTCCATTGATGACTGACTAAGCCATCTGCTATACATGCAGCTAGAACAATGGTACTGGTTAGTTCATATTTTTTTTCCTCCTATGGGGCTGTAAACCCCTTCAACTCCTTGGGTACATTCTCTAGCTCCTTCATTGGGGAACCAGTTCTCCATCCAATGGATGTCTGTGAGCATCCACTTCTGTATTTGTTAGGCACTGGCAGAGACTCTCAGGAAAAAGCTTTATCAGGCTCCTGTCAGCAAGCACTTGGTGGCATCCACAATAGTGTCTGGGATTGATTGTTGTTTATGGGATAGATCTCCAGGTGGGCTATTTCTGCATGGTCATTCCTTCAGTCTCTGCTCCAAACTTTGTCTCTGTAACTCCTTACATGGGTATTTTGTTCCCCATTCTAAGAAGGATCGAAGTGTTCACACTTTGGTCTTCCTTTTTCTTGAGTATCATGTGTTTTGTGAATTGTATCTTGGGTATTCTGAGCTAGGGGATTGATATCCATTTTTCAATGAGTGTATATCATGTGTGTTCTTTTGTGATTGGGTTACCTTACTTAGGATGATATCCTCCAGGTCCATCTATTTGTCTAAGAAATTCATAAATTCATTGTTTTTAATAGCTGAGTCATACTGCATTGCGTAAATGTACCATATTTTTTGTATCAATTCTTTCTGGAGGGACATCTGGTTTCTTTCCATCGTCTGGCTCTTATAAATAAGTTTGATATAAACATGGTGGAGTGTGTGTCCTTATTACAAACTGGAACATCGTCTGGGTATATGCCCAGGAGAGGTATCGTTGGATCTTCCAGTACTATGATGCCCAGTTTTTTTTGAGGAGCTGCCAGACTGATTTCCAGACTGATTATACCAGCTTGCAATCTGACCAGCAATGAAGGAATGATCCTCTATCTCCACAACCTTGCTAGCATATGCTTTCATCTGAATTTTTGACCTTAGCCATTCTGACTGGTGTGAGGTAGAATCTCAGGGTTGTTTTGATTTGCATTTCTCTGATGATTAAGGATGTTGAACATTTTTTTTAGGTGCTTCTCATCCATTCAGTATTCCTCAGTTGAGAATTCTTTGTTTAGCTCTGTACCCTATTTTTAATAGGGTTATTTGGTTTTCTGGAGTCTAACTTCTTCAGTTTTTGTATAAATTCTATATTAGCCATCTATCAGATTTAGGATTGGTAAAGATCTTTTCCCATTCTGTTGGTGGCCTTTTTGAATTATTTACAGTGATTTTTGCCTTACAGAAGTTTGCAATTTTATGAGGTCCGATTTGTTGATTCTTGATCTTACAGCACAGGGAACTGGTGTTCTGTTCAGGAATTTTTCCCCTGTGGCCATATCTTTGAGGCTTTCCCCCACTTTCTCCTCTATGAGTTTCAGTGTGTCTGGTTTTATGTGCAGTTCCTTGATGCATGTAGACGTGAGCTTTGTACAAGGATATAAGAATGGATCAATTTGCATTCTTCTACAAGATAACCTCCAGTTGAGCTAGCACCATTTGTTAAAAATGCTTTCTTTTTTCCACTGGATTGTTTTATACCTTTGTTAAAGATCACAGTGAACACAGGTGTGTGCGTTCATATCTGAGTCTTCAATTCTATTCTACTGATCCACCTGTTTGTCACTGAACCAGTATCATGATGTTTTTTATCACAATTGCTCTGTAGAACAGCTTGAGGTCAGGCATGGTGATTCCACGAGAGGTTCTTTTATTGTTGAGAAAAATTTTTGCTATCCTAGGAGTTTTGTTATTCCAGATGAATTTTCAAATTGCCCTTTCTCACTCTGTGAAGTATTGAGTTGGAATTTTGTTGGGGATTGCATTGAGTCTGTAGATTGTTTTCAGCAAGATATGCATATTTTACTATATTAATCCTGACACTCCATGAGCTTGGAAGAACTTTCCCTCTTCTGAGTTCTTTGACTTCTTTCTTCAGAGACTTGAATTTCTTATCATACAGATTTTTCACTTGCCTAGTTAAAGTCACACCAAGATATTTTATATTGTTAGTGACTGTTGTGGAGGGTGTTGTTTCCCTAATTTCTTTCTCAGCCTGTTTATCCTTTCTGTAGAGAAAGGGCACTGAATTGTTTGAGTTAATTTTTTATCCAGCTACATCACCGAAGTTGTTTATCAGGTTTAGGAGGTGGATTTTTTGGGGTCACTTATGTATGCTATCATATCATCTGCAACTAGTGATATTTTGATGACTTCTTCCTAATTTGTATCCCTCTGATAATTTTTTGTTGTCTAATTGCTCTGGAAGGACTTCAAGTACTATATTAAATGGGTAGGGAGAGAGTGGACAGCTTTATCTAGTCCCTGATTTTAGTGGTATTGATTCAATTTCTGCTCCATTTAGTTTGATATTGGAGACTAGTGTGCTGTTTATTGTGTTTATTAAGTTTAGGTATGGACCTTGAATTCTTGATCTTTCTAAGACTTTTATTCTGAATGGGTGTTTGATTTTGTCAAATGCTTTCTCAGCATCTAAGGAGATGATCATGTGGTTTTGTCTTTGAGTTTGCTTATATAGTGGATTATACTGATGGATTTCCATATGTTGAATCATCCCTGTATCCCTGGTATGAAGCATACTTGATCATGATGGATGATTTGATTTGTTTTGATGTGTTATTGGATTCAGATTGCAGAAAATCTATTGAGTATTTTTGCATCAATATTCATATGAGAAATTGGTCTGAAGATCTCTTTCTTTGTTGGGTCTTTGTGTGGTTTAGGTATTAGAGTCAATGTGGCTTCATAGAACAAATTTTGTAGAGTAGCTTCTGTTTCTATTTTGTGGAACAGTTTGAGGAGTATTGGAATTAGGTCTTCTTTGAAGCACTAATAGAACTTTGTACTAAATCCTTCTATTTCTGGGCTTTATTTGGTTGGGAGAATATTAATGACTGTTTCTATTTCTTTAGGTGATATGGGACTGTTTAGATCATTAATTTAATCCTGATTTAACTTTGGTACCTGTTATCTATCTAGAAAATTGTCCATTCCATCCATGTTTTCCAGTTTTGTTCAGTTTTTGAAGTAGGATCTGATCTTTTTTTTATTTCCTCCAATTTTGTTGTTATGTCACCCAATTCATTTCTGATTTTGTCAATTATAATACTGTCCCTGTACCATTTAGTTAGCCTGGCTAACAGTTTATCTATCTTGTTGATTTTCTCAAAGAACCAGCTCCTAGTTTGGTTAATTCTTTGTATGGTTCTTTTTGTTTCCACTTGGTTGATTTCAGCCCCGAGTTTGACTATTTTCTGCTCTCTACTCATCGTCAGTGAATTTGCTTCTTTTTGTTCTAGAGCTTTTAGGTGTGATATCAAGTTGCTTGTGTATGCTCTCTCCAATTTCTTTTTCAGGTACTCAGAGTTTTCCTCTTAAGACTGCTTTCATTGCATCCCATAAGTTTGGGTATATTGTGACTTCATTTTCACAAACTCTAAAAAAGTCTTTAATTGCTTTATTTCTTCCTTGCCCCAGTTATCATTGAATAGTGTTGTTCAGCTTCTACATGTATGTGGGATTCCTATTATTTATGTTGTTATTGAAGATCAGCTTTAATCCATGGTGATCTGATAGGATGCATGATAATATTTCGAAATTTTTGTATCTGCTGAGGACTGTTTTGTGACCAATTATATGGTCAACTTTGGAGAAAGTACTATGAGGTGCTGAGATATCCTTTTTTTTTTTTTTTTTTGATAAAATGTTCTATAGGTATCTGTTAAATCCATTTGTTTTATAACTTCTGTTAGTTTTCCTGTGTCTCTGTTTAGTTTCTGTTTCTAGGATCTGTCCATTGATGAGAGTGGGCTATTGAAGTCTCCCACTATTATTGTGTGAGGTGCAATATGTGCTTTGAGATTTATTAAAGTTTCTTTAATGAATGTATGCCCTTGGATTTGGAGCATAGATGTTCAGAATTGAGAGTTCTTCTTGGTAGATTTTACCTTTGATGTGTCTGAAGTGTCCCTCCTTGTGTTTTTTTCCTAATTTTAGGTTGAAAGTTTATTTTATTTGATATTAGTTTGGCTACTCCAGCTTGTTTCTTCGGACCGACCGTTTGCTTGGAAAATTATTTTCCAGCCTTTTACTCTGAGGTAGTGTCTTTCTTTGTAACTGAGGTGGGCTTCCTGTATGCAGCAAAATGTTGGGTCCTTTTTATGTACAGAGTCTGTTAGTCTATGTTTTTTAATTGGAAAAACGAGACTATTGATATTAAGAGATATTAAGGAAAAGTAACTGTTGCTTCCTGTTATTTTTGTTGTTGGATTTGGGATTCTGTTCATGTGGCTATCTTCTTTTAGGTTTGTTGAAATATTACTTTCCAGCTTTCCCTCCTTGTGTTGGAGTTTTCCCTTTATTATCCTTTGAAGGGTCGAATTTGTGGAAAGATATTGTGTAAATTTGATTTTTGTCATGGAATACTTTAGTTTCTCCATCTATGGTATTTGAGAGTTTTGCTGGGTATAGTAGCCTACGCTGGCATTTGTGTTCTCTTAGGGTCTGTATAACATCTTTCCAGGATCTTCTGGCTTTCATAATCTCTGTTGAGAAGTTTGTTGTAATTCTAATAGGTCTGCCTTCATATGCTACTTGACCTTTTTCTTTTACTACTTTTTTTTTTATTATTATAACAACTATTTTCTTATGGCTTGAATGTGATCTTTCTTTTTTTTTTTTCTTTTCCATGTTTTATTAGGTATTTAGATCATTTACATTTCTAATGCTATACCAAAAGTCCCCCATAGCCACACACCCCCACTCCCCTAACCACCCACTCCCCCTTTTTGGCCCTGGCGTTCTCCTGTACTGGGGCATATAGAGTTTGCATGTCCAATGGGCCTCTCTTTCCAGTGATGGCCGACTGGGCCATCTTTTGATACATATGCAGCTAGAGTCAAGAGCTCCGGGGTACTGGTTAGTTCATATTGTTGTTCCACCTATAGGGTTGCAGATCCCTTTAGCTCCTTGTGTACTTTCTATAGGTCTTCCATTGGGAGCCCTGTGATCCATCCATTAGCTGACTGTGAGCATCCACTTCTGTGTTTGCTAGGACCTGGCATAGTCTCACAAGAGACAGCTACATCTGGGTCCTTTCGATAAAATCTTGTGCCCCATGTCAGGCCCGGGAAGTCTGCTTCCCTATGTACCGCAGTCTCAGGTTCCCTGCGATTGGATTGGGGCCGGCGCTGTGTTCCACTCACCAGAGGTCTTAGGATCCCGTGGGGGATCCTGTGTGGGCCCTTGCGAGTGTCGGGCGCCTCCACTGGCAAGGTACCTCGGGGCTCGAGTGGAGCAGAAGGGCTTTTAGTACTTTTAATATTCTATCTTTGTTTAGTGCATTTGGTGTTTTTGTTATTATGTGTTAGGCGGAATTTCTTTTCTGGTCCAATCTATTTGGAGTTCTGTAGGCTTCTTGTATGTTCATGGGCATCTCTTTTTTTAAATTAGGGAAGTTTTCTTCTATAATTTTGTTGAGGATATTTACTGGGTCTTAAAGTTGAGAATCTTCATTCTCATCTATACCTTTTATCTTTAGATTTGTTCTTCTCATTGTATTCTGGATTTACTGGATATTTTGAGTTAGGTTTTTTTTGCATTTGCATTTTCTTTGATTGTTGTTTATCAATGAAATGGAATCTTTTGCATCTGGAATTCTCTCTTCCATCTCTTATATTCTGCTTGCATCTATGGCTCCGGATTTCTTTCCTAGGATTTCTATCTTCAGAGTTGTCTCCCTTTGTGATTTATTTATTGTTTCTACTTCCATTTTTAGATCCTGGATGGGTTTGTTTATTTTCTTCACCTCTTTGGTTTTGTTTTCCTGTAATTCTTTAAGGAATTTTCGTATTTCTTCTCTAAGGGCTTCTACTTGTTTAGTTGTATTCTCATGTATTTCTTTAAGGGAGTTTTAAATGTCCTTCTTAAAATCCTCTACCAACATTATGAGATATGATTTCAAATCTGAATCTTGATTTTATGGTGTGTTGGGGTATTGAGGACTTGCTGTCCTTTGTTTGTGGACTTCGTGGGAGTACTGGGTTCTTATGATGCCAAGTAGTCTTGGTTTCTGTTGGTTTTTGAATACATGCATTTGCCTTCAGTCAACTGGTACTCTCTGATGTTAGATGTTCTAGCTTTCTCTGGCTGGACCTTGTTACTCCTGTGAATCTGTAAGCTTGTGTCAGCACTCCTGGGAGACCAGTTCTTTCCTGGACAGAGGGCCGTGGAACAGCCCCAACTACTGACTGCAGATATATGCTCATAGTACCCTGCCCCAGCTGTTCTGCTATTCTCCTGAGTGTACCTGCCTTAGAGAGTTGCCTTAGAGAGAGAAAATGATGATCTAACCTGAGTCCCTAGGTCAGACACTTCCTGGAGGCAAGTTTTCCTCTGGCAGGGAGAGTGCACAGAAGACAGAGGATCAGCTCCACCTCCTGGCTGCAGATGAAGACTTGTGGCTTCTTTCTTTTGTCTTTTTAAAAAATTTATTTAATTTATTTTCACTCCATATTCCATTCCCCACCCCATCCACCCTCCCACTGCCCCTCATACCACACCTCCTTCCCACCCCCTTGTCTCCAAGTGGATGCCCTAGTCCCCCACCTTACCTGACCTCTAAATACCCCAGGGCTTCCACCCTCTAGAGATTTAGGTACATCATATCTGAATGAACATAGACCCAAAAGTCCTCTACTGTATGTGTGTTGGGGGCCTTATATCAGATAGTGTATGCTATCTGTTTTGTGGTCCAGTGTTTGAAAGATCTCAGGGGTCCAGATTAATTTACACTGCTGTTCTTCCTACAGGATCACTCTTCTTCTCAGCTTCTTTCAGATTTCCCTAATTCAACAACAGGGGTCAGCTACTTCTGTCCATTGGTAGAGTACAAATATCTGCATCTGACTCTTTCAGCTTTTTATCACCATTTCTCTGTAGTAAAGCTTGAGGTCAAGGATGGTGATTCCCCTAGCCATTCTTTCATTGTTAAGTATTGCTTTCACTATTCTGGATTTTTGCCTTTCTAGATGAATTTGAGAATTGTTCTTTCCATGTCTTTGAAGAATTTTGTTGGGATTTTGATGGGGATTGCATTGAATCTAAAGATTGCCTTTGATAGGATGGTCATTTTGACTATGTTCATTCTCCCAATCCATGAACATGGGCAATCTCTCCATTTTCTGAGATCTTCTTTGATTTCTTTCTTGAGAGACTTGATGTTATTGTCTTACAGGTCTTTCACTTGTTTGGTTAGACTTACCCCAAGATAATTTATATTATTCGTGGCTATTGTGAAGGGAATTATTTCCCTAATTTCTTTCTTAGCCTATTTATCCTTTGTATTAAAGAAGGCTACTGATTTATTTGAGTTAATTTTATGTCTGGACACTTTGCTAAAGTTGTGTATCAGCTGGAGAAGTTATCTGGTAGAATTTTGAATTTTGGTTATGTATCCTATCCTATCATCTGCAAATAGCGATACTTTTATTTATTCTTTACCAATTTGTATCCCCTTGATCTCTTTTTGTTGATTTGTTGTTCTAGCTAACACCGTGAGTACTATATTGAATAGCTATGTGGTGAGTTGGCATCGTTCTCTTGTCCGCAATTTCAGTGGGATTGCTTTAAGTATGTCTCCGTTTAATTTGATATTTGCTGTAGGTTTGCAGTAAATTGCTTTTATTATGTTTAGATATGGGCCTTGAATTTGTGATATTTCCAATACTTTTAACATGAAAGTGTGTTGTATTTTGTCAAATGCTTTTTCAGCATCTAAGGAGATGATCATGTGATTTTTTTCTTTGATTTTGTTTATATAGTGGATTACATAAATGGATTTTCAAATATTAAACCAAACTTGCATTCCTGGGATGAAGCCTACTTGATCGTGGTGAATGAGAGTTTTAATGTGTTCTTGGATTTGGTTTGCAAGAATTTGATTGAGTATTTTTGCATTGATATTCATAAGCAAGATTGGTCTAAAGTTCTTTTTTTGGTTGAATCCTTGTGTAGTTTAGGTATGAGAGTAATTGTGGTTCCATAGAATGAGTTAGGAAGTGCTCCTTTTATTTGCATTTTGTGGAATGATTTGAGGAAAATTGGAATCAGGTCTTCATCGAAGACTTGGTAGAATTGTGTACGAAATCCATCTGACCCTGGACTTTTTTTCAGTTGGGAGGGTATTTTTTTAATATTTTTATTAGTTATTTTCCTCATTACATTTCCAATGCTATCCCAAAAGTCCCCCATACCCTCTCCACCCACTCAACTACCCACCCACTCCAACTTTTTTGCCCTGGCATACCCCTGTACTGGGGCATATAAACTTTGCAAGTCCAATGAGCCTCTCTTTCCAGTGATGGCCGAATAGGCCATCTTTTGATACATATGCAGCTAGAGTCAAGAGCTCCGGGGTACTAGTTAGTTCATAAGGTTGTTGCACCTGTAGGGTTGCAGATCCCTTTAGCTCCTTGGGTACTTTCTCTAGCTCCTCCATTGGGGGCCCTGTGATCCATCTAATACCTGACTGTGAGCATCCACTTCTGTGTTTGCTAGGCCTCGGCATAGTCTCACAAGAGAAAGCTATATCTGGGTCTTTTCAGCAAAATCTTGCTAGTGTATGCAATGGTGTCAGCGTTTGGAAACTGATTATGAGATGGATTCCCAGATATGGCAATCTCTAGATGTTCCATCCTTTCGTCACAGCCCCAAACTTTGTCTCTGAACTCCTTCCATGGGTGTTTTGTTTCCAATTCTAAGACAAGGCCAAGTGTCCACACTTTGATCTTTGTTCTTCTTGAGTTTCATGCATTTAGCAAATTGTATCTTATATCTTGGGTATCCTAAGTTTCTGGGTTAATATCCATTTATCAGTGAGTACATATTGTGTGATTTCCTTTGTGATTGGGTTATCTCACTCAGGATGATGCCCTCCAGGCCCATCCATTGGCCTAGGAATTTCATAAATTCATTCGTTTTAATAGCTGAGTAATACACCATTGTATAAATGTACCACGTTTCTGTATCTATTCTTCTATTGAGGGGCATCTGGATTCTTTCCAGCTTCTGGATATTGTAAATAAGGCTGCTATGAACATAGTGGAGCATGTGTCCTTCTTACCAGTTGGGACATCTTTTGGATATATGCCCAGGAGAGGTATTGCAGGATCCTCCAGTAGTGTTATGTCCAATTTTCTGAGGAACCGCCAGACTGATTTCCAGAGTGGTTGTACAAGCTTGCAATCCCACCAACAATGGAGGAGTGTTCCTCTTTCTCCACATCCTCACCAACATCTGCTGTCAACTGAATTTTTGATCTTAGCCATTCTGACTGGTATGAGATGAAATCTCAGGGTTGTTTTGATTTGCATTTTTCTGATGATTAAGAATGTTGAACAATTTTTCAGGTGTTTCTCTCCCATTTGGTATTCCTCAGGTGAGAATTCTTTCTTTAACTCTGCACCTCATTTTTTAATGGGGTTATTTGATTTATTGGAGTCTACCTTCCTGAGTTCTTTATATATATTGGATATTAGTCGCCTATCTGATTTAGGATAGGTAAAGATCCTTTCCCAATCTGTTGGTGGTCTTTCTGTCTTATTGAGGGTGTCTTTTGCCTTGCAGAAACTTTGCAACATTATGAGGTCCCATTTGTCAATTTTCGATCTTACAGCACAAGCCATTGCTGTTCTATTCAGGAATTTTTCCCCTGTACCCATATCTTCGAGGGTTTTCTCTACTTTCTCCTCTATAAGTTTCAGTGTCTCTGGTTATATGTGGAGTTCCTTAACCCACATAGATTTGACCTTAGTACAAGGAGATAAGAATGGATCGATTCCCATTTTTCTACATGATAACAACCAATTGTGCCAGCACCATTTGTTGAAAATGCTGTCTTTTTCCACTGGATGGTTTTAGCTCCCCGTCAAAGATCAAGTGACCATAGGTGTGTGGATTCATCTCTGGGTTTTCAATTCTGTTCCATTGGTCTACTTATCTGTCGCTATACCAATACCATGCATTTTATATCACAATTGCTCTGTAGTAAAGCTTTAGGTCAGGCATGGTGATTCCACCAGAGGTTCTTTTATCCTTGAGAAGAGTTTTTACTATCCTAGGTTTTTTGTTATTCCAGATGAGTCTGCCGAACGTCCTTTCTAATTTGTTGAAGAATTGAGATGGAATTTTGATGGGGATTGCATTGAATCTGTAAATTGCTTTTGGTAAGATAGCCATTTTTACTATATTGATCCTGCTGATCCATGAGCATGGGAGATCTTTCCATCTTCTGAGTTCTTCTTTAATTTCATTCTTCAGAGACTTGAAGTTCTTATCATACAGATCATTTACTTCCTTAGTTAGCATCACAACAAGGTACTTTATATTATTTGTGACTACTGAGAATGGTGTTGTTTCCCTAATTTCTTTCTCAGCCTGTTTATCCTTTGTGTACAGAAAGGCCATTGACTTGTTTGAATTAATTTTATATTCAGCTACTTCACCTAAGTTGTTTATCAGGCTTAGGAGTTCTCTGGTGGAATTTTTAGGGTCACTTATATATACTATCATATCATCTGCAAAAAGTGATATTTTGACTTCCTCTTTTCCAATTTGTATCCCCTTGATCTCCTTTTGTTGTCTAATTGCTCTGGCTAGGACTTCAACTACAATGTTGAATAGGTAGGGCGAGAGTGAACAGCCTTGTCTATCCCTGATTTTAGTGGGATTGCTTCCAGCTTCTCACCATTTACTTTGATGTTGGCTATTTGTTTGCTGTAGATTGCTTTTATCATGTTTAGGTATGGGCCTTGAATTCCTGATCTTTCCAAGGCTTTTATCATGAATGGTTGTTGGATTTTGTCAAATGCTTTCTCAACATCTAAGGAGATGATCATGTGTTTGTTGTCTTTGAGTTTATTTACATACTGGATTATGTTGATGGATTTCCATATATTGGACCATCCCTGCATCCCTGGGATGAAACCTACTTGGTCAAGATGGATGATTGTTTTAATGTGTTCTTTGATTTGGTTAGAGAGAACTTTTTTGAGGATCATTTCATCAATATTCATAAGGGAAATTGGTCTGAAATTCTCTATCTTTGTGGGGTCTTTTTGTGGTTTAGGTATCAGAGTAATTGTGGCTTCATAGAATGAGTTGGGTAGAGTACCTCCTGTTTATATTTTGTGGAATAGTTTGTGAAGAACTGGGATTAGATCTTCTTTGAAGGTCTGATAGAACTCTGCACTAAACCCATCTGGTCCTTGGCTTTTTTTTTTTGGTTGGGAGACTATTAATGACTGCTTCTATTTCTTTAGGGGATATAGGACTGTCTAGATCATTAACCTGATCTTGATTTAAATTTGGTACCTGGTATCTTTCTAGAAATTTGTCCATTTCATCCAGGTTTTCCAGTTTTGTTGAGTATAGCCTTTTGTAGAAGGATCTGATGGTGTTTTGGATTTCTTCAGGATCTGTTGTTTTGTCTCCCTTTTCATTTCTGATTTTGTTAATTAGGATGCTTTCCCTGTGCCCTTTAGTGAGTTTGGCTAAGGGTTTATCAATCTTATTGATTTTCTCAAAGAACCACCTCCTCAATTGGTTGATTCTTTGAATAGTGCTTCTTTCCTCTTGGTTGATTTCACCCCTGAGTTTGATTATTTCCTGCCTTCTACTCCTCTTGGGTGAATTTGCTTCCTTTTCTTCTAGACCTTTTAGATGTGTTGTCAAGCTGCTAATGTGTGCTCTCTCTAGTTTCTTTTTGGAGGCACTCAGAGCTATTAGTTTTCCTCTTAGAAATGCTTTCATTGTGTCCCATAAGTTTGGGTATGTTGTGGCTTTATTTTCATTAAACTCCAAAAAGTCCTTAATTTCTTTCTTTATTCCTTTCTTGACCAAGGTATCATTGAGAAGAGTGTTGTTTAGTTTCCACATGAATGTTGGCTTTCTATTATTTATTTTGTTATTGAAGATCAGCCATAGTCCATGGTGATCTGGTAGGATGCATGGGACAATTTCAATATTTTTGTATCTGTTGAAACCTGTTTTGTGACCAATTATACGGTTAATTTTAGAGAAGGTCCTGTGACGTGCTGAGAAGAAGGAATATCCTTTTGTTTTAGGATAAAATGTTCTGTAGATATCTGTTAAGTACATTTGTTTCATAAGTTTTGTTAGTTTCACTGTGTCCCTGTTTAGTTTCTGTTTCCATTTTCTGTCCATTGGTGAAAGTGGTGTGTTGAAGTCTCCTACTATTATTGTGTGAGATGCAATATGTTCTTTGAGCTTTACTAAAGTTTCTTTAATGAATGTGGCTGCCCTTTTATTTGGAGCATAGATATTCAGAATTGATAGTTCCTCTTATAGGATTTTACCTTTGATGGGTATGAAGTGCCCCTCCTTGCCTTTTTTGATGACTTTGGGTTGGAAGTCGATTTTGTTAGATATTGGAATGGCTACTCCAGCTTATTTCTTCATACCATTTGCTTGGAAAATTGTTTTCCAGGTTTTCATTCTGAGGTAGTGTTTATCTTTTTCTCTGAGATGAGTTTCCTGTAATCAGCAAAATATTGGGTCCTGTTTGTGTAGCCAGTCTGTTAGTCTATGTCTTTTTATTTGGGAGTTGAGTCCATTGATATTAAGAGATAATAAGGAAAAGTAATTGTTCCTTCCTATTATTTTTGTTGTTAAATTTGGCATTCTGTTCTTGTGGCTGTCTTGTTTTTGGTTTCTTGAGGGATTACCTTCTTGCTTTTTCTAGGACGTGGTTTCCGTCCTTGTATGTTTTTTTTTTTCTGTTATTATCCTTTGAAGGGCTGGATTTGTGGAAAGAGAATGTGTAAATTTGGTGTTGTTGTGGAATACTTTGGTTTCTCCATCTGTGGTAATTGAGAGTTTGGCTGGGTATAGTAGCCTGGGCTGGCATTTGTGTCCTCTTAGTGTCTGTATAACATCTGTCCAGGCTCTTCTGGCTTTCATAGTCTCTGGTGAAAAATCTGGTGTAATTCTGAAAGGCTTGCCTTTATATGTTATTTGACCTTTCTCCCTTACTGCTTTTAGTATTCTCTCTTTATTTAGTGCATTTGTTGTTCTGATTATTATGTGTCAGGAGGAATTTCTTTTCTGGTCCAGTCTATTTGGAGTTCTGTAGGCTTCTTGTATGTTCATGGGCATCTCTTTCTTTAGGTTTGGGAAGTTTTCTTCAATAATTTTGTTGAAGGTATTTGCCGGTCCTTTGAGTTGAAAATCTTCATTCTCATCTACTCCTATTATTTGTAGGTTTGGTCTTCTCATTGTGTCCTGGATTTCCTGGATGTTTTGAGCTAGAATCTTTTTGCATTTTCCAATTTCTTTGATTGTTGTGCCGATGTTCTCTATGGAATCTTCTGCACCTGAGATTCTCTCTTCCATCTCTTGTATTCTGTTGCTGATGCTCACATCTATGGTTCCAGATTTCTTTCCTAGCGTTTTTATCTCCAGTGTTGCCTCACTTTGGGTTTTCATTATTGTGTCTACTTCCCTTTTTAGGACTTGGATGGTTTTATTCAATTCCATCACTTGTTTGGTTGTGTTTTCCTGCAATTCTTTAAGGCAATTTTGTGTTTCCTCTTTAATTTCTTCTACCTGTGTAGCAGTGTTCTCCTGTATTTCTTTAAGTGAGTTATTAAAGTCCTTCTTGATGTCCTCTACCATCATCTTGAGATATGCTTTTAAATCCTGGTCTAGCTTTTCAGGTGTGTTGGGGGGCCCTGGACTGGGTGAAGTGGGAGTCCTGGGTTCTGATGATGGTGAGTGGTCTTGGTTTCTGTTAGTAAGATTCTTACATTTACCTTTCGCCATCTGGTAATCCCTGGAGTTAGTTTTTATATTTGTCTCTGTTTAGAGATTGTTCCTCTGTTCATTCTGTTACCCTCTGTCAGCAGACGTGGGAGACAAGCACTCTCCTCTGAGTTTCAGTGGTCAGAGCACTCTCTGCAGGCAAGCTCTCCTCTTACATGGAAGGTGTACAGATACCTGGTGTTCAGACCTCCTCCTGGCTGAAGATGAAGGCCCAAAACAGGACCTTCCCAGAAGCTGTGTTGCTTTGGCCTGTCACAGAAGTCATTAGCTTCTGTAGTCCACACTCTCACCTGTGTATACTACTTTTGGTGGAGTCCTGGAACTAAGATGGCTCCCGCCGATCCTGAGGCAAAAGCTTCCCGGGCTGGGTGGACACATGTTCTCTGGCCGGGAAGGTGGCCGGATGTCTGGAGCCCTAAAAGGGCGCTGCCTCAGAAGCTCTGTGGCTCCCGCCCATCCCAGAAGCTGTTAGCGTCTGTAGGGCACACTCTCACCTGTGCAGACTACTTTTGGCGGAGTCCAGTTGGGAAGTTTTTAATGACTTCTTCTATTTCCTTGTATGATATGGTCCTGTTTAGATAGTTTACCTGATCTTGAGTTAACTTTGGCATATGGCGTTTGTATAGAAAACTATTGATTTCACCTAGATTTTTTAGTTTTGTTGCTTATAGATTGTTATAGCAAACTCTGATGATGTTTTTTTTAAAATTTTCTCCGTTCTGCTGTTATGTTTCCCATTTCATTTCTGATTTTACTAATTTGGATACTGCCTCTTGGCCCTTTAGTTAGTTTGACTAGGGGTTTATCTATCTTGTTCATTCTCTCAAAGAAACAGCTCCTGGATTTTGCTGATTCTTAGTATCATTTTCTTTGTTTTTATTTTATTGATTTTTGTCCTGTGTTTAACTATTTCCTGCCTTCCACTCCTCTTGGGTGAGTTTGCTTCTTTCTGTTCTAGAGCTCTTAAGTGTGCTGTTAAGTTGTTAGTGTAAGATCTCTCCATTTTCTTTAACAGGGCACTTAGTGCTATGAACTTTCCTCTTAGCAATGCTTTCATTGTGTCCCATAAGTATGGGTATGATGTGTCAATATTTTTATTAAATTCCAGGAAGTCTTTAATTTCTTCCCTTGTGAAGTCATCATTGAGTAGACAATTGTTCAGTTTCCACATGTATGTGCGCTTTCTGTAGTTTTCATTGTTATTGAAGACCAGCCTTAGGCTGTGGTGATCTGATAGGATGCATGGCATTATTTCATTATTCTTATATCAATTGAGGGTTGTTTTGTGATCAATTATATGGTAAATTTTGGAGAAGGTATGATGAGGTGCCAAGAAGAAGGTGTATTCTTTTGTTTTAGGGTGAAATGTGCTGTAGATATCTGTTAAATCCATTTGTTTCAAAACTTCTTTTAGTTTCACTGTATCTCTGTTTAATTTCTGTTTCTAGCATCTGTCCATTGATGAGAGTGGAGTGTTGAAATCTCCCACTATTATTCTGTGGGGTTCAACGTGTGTTTTGAGCTTTAGTAAAGTTTGTTGTTGTTGTTGTTGTTTTTGTTTTGTTTTGTTTTGTTTTATGGAATTGGGTGCCATTGCATTTGTGTCACAAATGTTCAGAATTGAGACTTTCTCTTGGTATATTTTCCCCTTGATGAATATGAAGTGTCCTTCTTCATCATGCTTGATAACTTTTGGTTGAAAGTAAATGTTATTGGATATTAGGATGGCAACTCCTGGTTTTTTCCTGGGACCATTTGCTTGGAAGACTGTTTTCCATCCTTTTAATCTGAGATAGTACCTGTCTTTTTTTTTTTGAGCTGTCTTTCTTGTATGCAGAAAAATGCTGGATCTTTTTTATGTATCCAATCTGTTAGCTTAAGTCTTTTTATAGCTGAGTTGTGTCCATTAATATTCAGAGATATTAAAGAGAGATGAATGTTGGTTCCTGTTTTGTTTGATTTTGGATGTGGCTTTATATGTTTGTGGTTCTCTGCTTTTGACTTTGTTGTGAGATGCTAAATATCTTGTCTTTTCTTTGGTCCACATATCTTCTTTGTGTGGAGTATTCCTTTCAGGATCTTCTGTCAGGCTGGGTTGATAGGTAGATACTGTTTGAATTTGGTTTTGTCCTGGAATATTTTGGTTTCTCCATCTATGTTGAATGAGAGTTTTGCTGGGTGTAGTAGCCTGGGTGGGCATTTGTGTTCTCTTAGAGTCTGAATGACTTCTGATCAGGCTCTTCTGGCTTTCATAGTCTCTATTGAGAAGTCTGGTGTAATTTTGATAGGTCTAATTTTGTATGTTACTTGACATTTTTTCCATGTAGCTTTTAATATTCTTTCTTTGCTCTGTGCCCTTAGTATTTTGATAATTATATGATGAGAAGATTTTCTTTTTTGATCCCATTTATTTGGTGTTCTATGGGCTTTTTGTACCTTTATTGCCATCTCTTTCTTTATGTTGGGGAAGTTTTCATCTATGATTTTGTTGAAGACTTTTTCAGGTCCTTTGAGCTGGTAATCTTCACACTTCCCTATTCTAATTATTCCTATATTTGGTCTTTCATTGTGTCTTGGATTTCTTTGATGCTTTGGGTTAGGAGTTTTTTATGTTTTGAATTTTCTTGACAGTTCTGTCAATCTCTTCTACTGTATCTTCTATACCTGAGATTCCCTCTTCTATCTCTTATATTCTGTTGATAATACTTACATCTGTAATTCCTGACCTCTTTCCTAGTTTTTTTCATTGCCAGGTTTGCCTCCATTTGAGTTTTCTTTATTGTGTTTACTTCCACTTTTAGGTCTTGGATCAATTTATTCAATTCCTTCACCTGTTTCCCTGTATTTCTTTCAGTGATTTTTTTTTATATTCTCCTTACAGGACTCTATTATCTTCATGAGATAGGATTTTAGGACAGGTTCCTGATTTTCAAGTGTGTTGGTGTATTCAGTGCTTGCTGTGGTGGAAGAACCAGGTTCTGATGATGCCCATGTATTTTGGTTTCTGTTGCTTATGATCTTGTGCTTGCCTTTTGCCATCTGGATATTCCTGATTTTTGTTGGTCTGGGTGACTGTATAGAATCTGACTCTTTTGTCCTTTGGTTACTTCAAGTCTCCCAGTAGGCCTCCAGCCCTGGCTGTATCTGTCCACCTGTGAGGCCTTCCACTTGGGGACTCTTCACAGAAGCAGAGAATCTGTTAATCTGTTGCTCAGGGTGCAGTAGATCTCCTGGGAGGTCTTCAGATAACTGCTCTGAGTACAGCAGTCCTCAACTGCTCTGAGTGCACCGGGTCCTCTGGGAGGGATCAGGATATTTTCTTTTTTTTTCTTATTTTTTTTAATAATTTAAATGTGTTTTATACATAAAACATATTAACACTATTGAGTATTTTGAAAATCAAATATTACATAAAATTATATTCATATATCCTTATATTCATATCTTTTCATACCCTAAATTATAATTAATGAATATTTAATATTGTCCATAACTGAGGATCCTATATGTAATGTTGAATACTAAATTGTATTCAAAAACCTATAAAATATTTTTTGGGAGTTAAGCAGAGTAAAAGAAGATAAAATATTAAAAATGAGTCATTAAGAAATATATTCAAAGGTTTTTATATGGAACCACCTGATATAGTGAAAGGGTATTTAAAATGTATTATGTATCTGCGTACGTTGTCTAACAAACAGTTTATTTTAAAAAAAAGTTTAGGAAAGAAATTATTTTATCAGTTACTATATTTTTAAAATTTCAAAATAGCAAAAACTTTGTAGTTAAACATTAAAAAATGCTAATTTCAAACATAGTGAAAAAATATCAATAGTATTTACATGATGTTTGTAGAACAAGATTTTAATGTTTTCAACTGTTGATATTCAGCAAACAGAATAGTTAATTTAAGATATACTTCATTGTTAGGTCTCCCATTTCAGTTCTGATTGTATTAATTTGGATTAGGTCTCTGTGCCCTCTAGTTAGTCTGGCTAAAAGTTTATCTATTTTGTTGAGTTTTTTGAAGAACAATCTCCTGTTTTGTTGATTCTTTGTATAGTTCTTTCTGTTTATATTTGGTTTAATTATTTTCTAATGCCTACTCCTCTTCGGTATATTTGATTTATTGTTGTTGTTGTTGTTGTTGTTGTTGTTATTGTTGTAGGACTGTCAGTTGTGCTGGCAAGCTGCTAAAGTAAGTTTTCTTCAGTTTCTTTTTGGAGGCACTTAGAGCTATGAGTTTTCCTCCTACCACTGCTTTTATTGTGTCTCATAAGTCTTGGTATGATGTGTCTTCATTTTCATTAAATTCCAAAAAGCCTTTAATTTCTTACTTTCTTTCTTTCTTCCTTGACAAAGTTATCATTGAGTAGAGTGTTGTTCAGCTTCCATGTGCATATGTGCTTTCCATTGTTTTTGTTGGTATTTAAGACCAGCCTCAGTCCATGGTGATCTGATAGGGTGCATGGGATTATTTCAATCTTCTTGTATCTGTTGAGGCTTGTCTTGTGACCAATTATATGGTCCGTTTTGGAGAAAGTACCATGAAGTGCTGAGAAGAAGGTATATTCTTTTGCTTTAGGTTGAAATGTTCTATAAATATGTGTTAGAACCATTTGATTCATAATTTTTGTTAGTTTCACTGTGTCTCTGTTTAGTTTCTGTTTCCAGGATCTGTCCATTGATGAGAGTAGGGTGTTAAAGTCCCCCACTATTATTCTGTGGAGTGCGATGTGAGTTTTGAAGTTTAGTAAGGTTTCATTTATGAATGTGGGTACCCTTGCATTTGGAGCATAGATGTTGAGAATTGAGAGTTCATCTTGGTAGATATTTCCTTTTACCCATATGAACTATCCTTCCCTATCATAGTCATTCGTTTGTGTGTGTGTGTGTGTGTGTGTGTGTGTGTGTGTGTGTGTAACACTTTTGGTTGAGAGTTGATTTTATTTAATATTGGAATGGCTACTCCAGAATTTTTTTTGGGGGGACCATGTGCTTGGAAAATTATTTTCCAACCTTTTACTCTGAGGTAGTGTCTGCCTTTGTCACTGAGGTGAGTTTCCTGTATGCAGCAAAATGCTGGGTCCTGTTTAAGTATCCAGTCTGTTAGTCTATGTCTTTTGGGGGGTAATTGAGTCCATTGACATTAAGAGATATTAAGGGAAAGTGACTGCTACTTCCTGTTATTTTTGTTGTTGGAGGTGAAATTATGTTTGGGTAGCTGTCTTCTTTTGGTTTTGTTGTAAGATTATTTTCTTGGTTGATTCCTCCCTTGTGTTGGTGTTTTCCATCTATTATCCTTTAGGATGCTTGATATATGGAAAGATATTATATAAATTTGGTTTTGTGATTCAATACTTTGTTTTCTCTCTCTGTGGTAATTAAGGGTTTTGCTGGGTATAGTAGCCTGAGCAGGCATTTGTGTTCTCTTAGGATCTGTATGACATCTGCCCAGGATCTCCTAGCTTTCATAGTCTCTGGTGAGAAGTCTGGTGTAATTCTGACAGGTATGATTTTACATACCTTACTGCTTTTAATATTCTTTCTTTGTTCAGTGCATTTGGTGTTTTGATTATTTTGTGAGAGGAGGAATTTCTTTTCTGGTGTAATATATTTGTAGTTCTGTAAGTTTCTTGTATGTTCATTGGCATCTCTTTCTTTAGGTTAGGGAAGTGTTCTTCTATAATTTTGTTGAAGATATTTACTGTCCCTTTAAGTTGGGGATCGTCCCTCTTTTCTCTACCTATTATCCTTAGGTTTGGTCTTCTCACTGTGTCCTGGATTTCCTGGATGTTTTGGGTAAGTAGGTTGGTGATTTTTGCATTTTCTTTGACTGTTGTGTCAATGTTTTCTATGGTATCATTTGCACCTGAGATTCTCTCTTCTATCTTTTGTATTATGTTGATGATGCATGCATCTATGACTCCTGATATCTTTCCTAGGTTTTCTAACTCTGGGATTGTCTCCCTTTGTGATTTCTTTATTGTTTCTATTTCCATTTTTAGATCTTGGATGATTTTGTTCATTTCTTTCACCTGTTTCATTGTGTTTTCCTGTAATTCTTTAAAGGATTTTTGTGTTTCTTCTTTAAGAGCTTCTAACTGTTTACCTGTGTTCTCCTGTATTTCTGTAAGGGAGTATTTATGTTCTTACAGTCCTCTATCACCATCATGAGAATTGATTTTAGATATGAATCTTGATGTTCAGTTGTGATGGTGTATCCATGACTTGCTATGGTTATAGAATTTGGTTCTATTATGCCAGGTAACCTTGGTTTCTGTTGCTTATTTTCTTTCACTTGCCTCCCACCATCAGATTTTTCTCTAGTTCTACTTGCTTTCATTATATCCGACTCAAGCCTGCAGTTCCTATTATCCTGGTTGTGTCAGAATGCCTCAGAGTTCAGCTGACTCTATGATCCTGTGATACTGAGATCCTGTGTTCCTGAGATCCTACGTTTGTCTGAGCTCCTGGGAGTAAAGCTGCCTTTGGGACCCTGCAATTCTTGTGTGACCATGTTCCTGAGATCCTGTGGATCTGGATATTTTAGAGTGCCCAGAATAGAACTTTTTCCAAGGTGTTGTGAGATTGGATTCAGAGTTAGCACCCAAGGTCTGCTCAGGGCACTTCTGATCGAATGCTCCAGGATTGTTAAAATGCCTGGGAGTGGAGCTTCCTCTGGATGTTGTGGGACTGGGTGCAGAATTTGTGCCCAAGGTCTGCTTAGGGCACCTGCTCAGACTTGAAGGAATCTGTGAAATTGGTCCGGTGGAGTTCCTGGGTGCCTGGGTCCCGCTGGACCCAGTGACTCCAGATTTGGGGGCAGTTATTTTGTCCTCCTCCTCTGATACTATGATCCTGGGGGTGTTAGAGTGCCTGGGAGTGGATCTGGGTTTTGTGGGACTGGGTACGGAATTTGTGCCCAAGGGCTGCTCAGGGTACCAGCCCAGACCAGAAGAGATGTCTATTTTTTCATAGCTGAATAGTATTTTATTGTATAGATTTTTACCATAGCCTTTTTATCTGTTCTTCAGATGAGGGACAACTATGTTGTTTACAGTTTTATGAATAATGCTGTTATGAACATAGTTGATCAAGTATCTTTGGGGGATATTAGATCATCTTTTAGATATATTCCCAGGAGTGGAATATCTGGGTCTTAATGTAGAACTATTCCCAGTTTGCTGAAAATACACCAAACAGATTTTGAAAGTGGTTATTCAAATTTTCACTCACACAAGCAGGTATAAAATGTTGCCCTTGCTTCCTATCCTCACCTGAACTAGCTATCTCTTGAATTTTTTCGTAGCTATTCTGGAGGTGTAAGACAGAACTTCAGAGTTGTTTTGATTTACATTTCCCTCATGACTAAGGATTTTGAACATTACTTTAAATGTTTGTTGACAACTCCAGAGTCCTCTGTTGAGAATTTTCTGTTTAGCTTTACAAACATTTTTTAAATTGTGCTGTTTGGTTTGCTAGTGGCTACCTCCTTGACTTCTCTGTATATATACTGAATATTACAACTCTATTAGATATAGAGTTTTTTAAAAATCCATTCCCATTATTGAGGCTGCTGTTTTGTCCTAGTGACAGTGTCTGTTTCTTTACAGAACCTAGGCAGTTTCACGAGGTCCCATTTATCAATTGTTGGTCTTATAGCCTGAGCCATTGGTATTTTGTTCAGAAAATTGCCTCCAGTACCTATGCTTTCAAGGGTATTTTCCAGTTTCTTTTCTATGAGATTTACTGTATCCGATTTTATGTTGAGGTCTTTGATCCACTTAGACTTGAGTTTTGTGCAGGATGATAAATATACATGTAATTTCATTTTTCTACATGTAGACACCCTCTTTACCATGTCTTCTAAGTTGAACTACTGAATTTAATGGTGAAAGAGAACACACTTAAACTCTGCAGAGTTTTGTAGGGATCAGGAGTCAACCAATGGGTCAAGTATAGACCAATGATGTGATTTTTCTAATGGTTTATTGTACTCCTTGATTTTCAGAACTGAAGACGGCAGGTATTGCTAAAATACCTGTAGCTGTGCTCCTTGGATCCAAAATACTGCTGTTAATTGCTGCCACTGTCATTTACATGCGTAAGAAGCAAAATGCCTGAATGTAAGTTATGAGGAAAAGAGAGATATTGGTCAAATTTCATTACTATGACAAAACTATGACTAAGATAGTTTGTAGATGAAAGGGTTTATTTGGCCTCTTACTATTTCAATATATCATGAATCCATCATTCTGGGGATTAGTGGAAGCCAATAAATAGAGCTGAGTGCACACATTTCTAAGAAGAAAGCATGAACCAGATTGGAAAAAAAAACTGGAAGTGTAAAAATCATTTACTCTCAAATTTCACGATCTGTGACATACTTCCTTTATCTATGCTGTACCACCTAAATCTTCAAAAGAGCACCATCAACTATGAACCAGGATTCAAATATCCAGATTAGTATATATGGAACAATTCATATTAAAAACACCAGATGGATATTAATCAATGGAGTAACATGGGAGTGGTAGGATGATTAGGAGGGTCATGCTATTCATGACACAATGTTAAGATATAAAGCCTCCTCAAGAATCTTATGATACCCTTTGAGACACACTAACCTCCAAGAAAGACTTTTTTAAACAATATTTGTGAGATATTTTCTTCATTTACATTTCAAATGCTATCCTAAAAGTCCCCAACAACCACCCCCCAGCCCTGCTCCTCAATAGCCATCCCCACTCCTACTTCCTGAACCTGGCATTCCTCTATACTGGAGCATGTATACTTTGGAAGACTAAGGGCCTCACCTCCCATTGATGGCCAACTAGATTATCTTATGCTACATATGCAGCTAGAGACATGAGCTCTGTGAGTACTGGTCAGTTTTTGTTGTTCCTCCTTTAAGGCTGCAGGCCCTTCAGCTCCTTGGATACTTTCTCTAACTCCTCCATTGGGAGCCCTATGTTCCATTCAATAGATGACTGTGAGCATTCACTTCTGTATTCGTCAGGCACTGGCATAGCCTCACAAGAGACAGTTATATACCTTGCTGGCATATGCAATACTGTCTGGGTTTGGTGACTGATAATGGAATGGATCCCCAGTTAGAGCAGTCTCTGGATGGTCATTCCTTTCATCTCATCTCCAAACTTTCTCTCTGTAACTCCTCCCATGTATATTTTGTTCCCCATTCTAAGGAGGAACGAAGTATCCATACTTTGTTCTTCATTCTTCTTGATTTTCAGGTATTTAGCAAATTGTATATTGGGTATTCTAATTTTCTAGGCTAATATCCGCTTATCACTGAATGCATGTCATGTGAGTTCTTTTGTTATTGGGTTACCTCACTCAGGATGATATCCTTCAGATATATCCATTTGCCCAAGAATTTAATAAATTCATTGTTTCTAATAGCTGAGTAGTACCCCATGGTGTAAATGTACCACATTTTCTGTATCCATTCCTCTGTTGAGGGACATCTGGGTTCTTTCCAGCTTCGGGCTATTATAAATAAGGCCGCTATGAACATAGTGGAGTATGTGTCCTTATTACCAGTTGAAACATCTTCTGGGTATGTGTCCAGGAGCATAATTGCTGGATCCTCCTGTAGTACTGTGAACTATTTTCTGAGTAACTGCAAGACTGATTTCCAGAGTGGTTGTGCAAGCTTGCAATCCCACCAACAATGGAGGATGAGTTATATCTCTTTCTCCACATCCTCGCCAGCATCTGCTATCACCTGAATTTTTTATCTTACCATTCTAACTGCTGTAAGGTGGAATCTGAGGGTTGTTCTGATTTGCATTTCCCTAATGATTAACGATGTTGAACATTTTTTTTTCAGGTGCTTCTCAGACCTTTGGGATTCCTCAGTTGGGAATTCTTTGTTTAGCTCTGTACCCCATTTATTAATGGGGTTATTTGATTATCTAGAGTCCACCTTCTTGAGATCTTTGCATATATTGGATATTAGTCCCCTATCTGATTTACAAATGGTAAAGATACTTTCCCAATCTGTTGGTGGCCTTTTTGTGTTATTGACAGTGTCTTTTGCCTTACAGAAGCTTTGCAATTTTATGAGGTCCCATTTGTGAATTCTCTATCTTAAAGTACCAGCCATTGCAGTTCTGTTCAGGAATTTTTCCCCTGCGCCCATATTTTCAAGGTTTTTCTCCACATTCTCCTCTATACGTTTTAGTGTCTCTGGTTTGTGTGGAGTTCCTTGATCCACTTAGACTTGAGCTTTGTACAAGAAGATAAGAATGGGTTAATTCATATTTTTCTTCATGTTAACTGCCATTTGAGCCAGCACCATTTGTTAAAAATGCTGTCAATTTTCCACTGGATGGTTTTAGCTCCCTTGTCAAAGAACAAGTGATCATAGGCGTGTGGGTTCATTTCTGGGTCTCCAATTCTATTCCATTGGTCTACATTTATGTGTCACTGTACCAGTACCATGCAGTTTTATCACAATTGCTTTGTAGTACAGCTTTAGATCAGGCAGTGTTTGTCTTTGTCCCTGAGATGGGTTTCCTGAAATCAGCAAAATGTTGCGTCATATTTGTGTAGCAATTCTGTTAGTCTATGTCTTTTTATTGGGGAATTGAGTCCATTGATGTTAAGACAAATTTAAGAAAAGTAATTATTGCTCTGTTATTTTTGTTCTTAAAGTTGGGATTCTGTTCTTGTGGCTATCTTCTTTTAGGTTTGTTGAAGGATTACTTTCTTGCTTTTTCTAGAGTGTAATTTCCTTTCTTGTTTTGGAGTTTTCACATTATTATCTTTGAAGGGCTGGATTCATGGAAAGATATTTTGTAAAGATCATTTTGTCAGGGAATACTTTTGTTTCTCCATCTATGGTAATTGAGAGTTTTCCTGGGTATAGTAGCATGGGCTGGCATTTGTGTTCACTTAGGGTCTGTATAACATCTGTCCAAGATCTTCTTGCTTTCATAGTCTCTGGTGGGAAAATCTGGTGTAACTCTAATAGGTCTGCCTTTATATGGTACTTGACCTTTTTCCTTTATTACCTTTAATATTCTGCCTTTATTTAGTGCATTTGTTGTTCTGATTATCATGTGTCAGGAGGAATTTCTTTTCTGGTCCAGTCTATTTGGAGTTCTGTGGGATTCTTGTATGTTCATGAGTATCTCTTTCTTTAGGTTGGGAAGTTTTCTTCTATAATTTTGTTGAAGATATTTACTGGCCCTTTAAGTTGAAAATTTTTCATCTCCTGTCTACCTATTATCTTTAGGTTTGGTCTTCTCATTGTTTCCTGGATTTCCTGGATCTTTTGAGTTAGAACCTTTTGAATTTTGCATTTCTTTGGTTGTTGTGTTCATGTTTTCTTTTCTTTTCTTTTCCTCCAATTTTTTGTTAGGTATTTACTTAATTAACATTTCAAATGCTATCCTGAAAGTTCCCTATACCTTCCCCCTGCCCTCTGCTCCCCTACCCACACATTCCCACTTCTTGGCCCTGGTGTTTCCCCTGTACCAGGGCATATAAGTACTGCAATACCTAGGGGCCTCTCTTCCCAGTGACAGCTAACTAGGCCATCTTCTGCTAAAAATGCAGCTAGAGACACGAGCTCTGGGGGTTCTGGTTAGTTCATGTTGTTGTTTCACCTATAGCGTTGCAGACCCCTTCAGCTCTTTGGGTAATTTCTCTAGCTCCTCCATGGGGGGCCCATTGTTTCATCCAATAGCTGATTGTGAGCATCCACTTCTATGTTTCCCAGGCACTGGCATAGCCTCACAAGAGACAGCTATATCAAGGTACTTTCTGCAAAATCTTGCTTGTGTATGAAATAGTGTCTGTGTTTGGAGGCTGATTATGTGATGGAACCCAGTTGAGGCAGTGTCTGGATGGTCCACCCTTTCCTCTCAGCTCCAAACTTTGTCTCTTTATCTCCATCTACGGGTGTTTTGTTCCAAATTCTAAGAAGTGGCGATTTTCCCACACTTTGCTCTTTCTTCTTCTTGAGTTTCATGTGTTTTGCAACTTGTATCTTGGATATTCTAAGTTTCTGGACTAAAAAACACTAATCAGTGAGTGCATATCATGTGAGTTCTTTTGTGATTGGGTTACCTCACTCAGGATGATACCCTCCAGATACATCCATTTGCCTAGGAATTTCATGATTTCATTTTTTTAATAGCTGAGTAGTATTCCATTGTGTAAATGTACCACATTTTCTGTATCCATTCCTTTGTTGAGGGACATCTGGGTTCTGTTCAGCTTCTGGCTATTATAAATAAGGCTGCTATGAACATAGTGGAGCATGTGTTCTTATTACCAGTTGGATCATCTCCTGAATATATGCCCAGGAGAGGTATTGCTGGATCACCCGGTAGTACTATGTCCAATTTTCTGAGGAACTTCCAGACTGATTTCCATAGTGGTTGTACCAGTTTGCAATCCCACCAGCAATGGAGGAGTGTTCCTCTTTCTCCACATCCTTGCCAGCATCTACTGTCAAATGAATTTTTGATCTTAGCCATCTGACTGGTATGAGGTGGAATCTCAGGGTTATTTTGATTTGCATTTCCCTGATGATTAAGGATGTTGAACATTTTCTCAGGTGCTTCTCAGCCGCTTGATATTCTTCAGTTGAGAATTCTTTGTTTAGCTCTGTGCCCCATTTGTTAATGGGGTTATTTGGTTTTCTGGAGTCCATCTTCTTGAGTTCCTTATATATATTAGATATTAGTCACCTGTCTGATTTAGGACTGGTAAAGATCCCTTCCCAATCTGTTGGTGGCCTTTTGTCTTATTGAAAGTGTCTTTTGCCTTACAGAAGCTTTGCAATTTTATGAGGTCCCATTTGTCAATTCTCGATCTTACAGCACTAGCCATTGCTGTTCTATTCAGGAATTTTTCCCCTTTGCACATATCTTCGAGGCTTTTCCCCACTTTCTCCTCTTTCAGTTTTACTGTCTCTGGTTTTATGTTGAGTTCCTTAATCCAATTAGACTTGACCTTAGTAGAAGGAGATAAGAATGTATCAATTCACATTCTTCTACATGCTAACTGCCAATTGTGCCAGCACCATTTGTTGAAAATGCTGTCTTTTTTCCACTGGATGGTTTTAGCTCCCTTGTCAAAGATCAAGTGACCATAGGTGTGTGGATTCATTTCTGGGTCTTCAATTCTATTCCATTGGTTTACCTTGAAGTCCTAACCAGAGCAATTTGACAACAAAATGAGGTCAAAGGATACAAATTAATATGGGGAAGTCAAAATATCACTATTTGCAGATGATATGATAGTATATATAAGTGACCCTAAAAATTCCACCAGAGAACCTGATAAACAGCCTCAGTGGTGTAGCTGGATATATAATTACCTCACACAAATCAGTGACCTTTCTCTACACAAAGGATAAACTGGCTGAGAAAGAAATTAGGAAAACAACACCCTTCTCAATAGTCATAAATAATATAAAATACCTTGGTGTGACTCTAACTAAGGAAGTGAAAGATCTGTATGATAAGAACTTCAAGTCTCTGAAGAAAGAAATCAAAGAAGATCTCAGAAGATGGAAAGATCTCCCATGCTCATGGATTGGCAGGATCAATATAGTGAAAATGGCTATCTTGCCAAAAGCAATCTACAGTGTCCATGTTTTCTATGGAATCTTCTTCATCTGAGATTCTCTCTTACATTTCTTATATTCTATTGCTGATACTCACATCTATGGTTCCTGATTTCTTTCCTAGGATTTATATCTCCAGAGTTGTCTCCCTTTGTGATTTCTTTATAGTTTCTGCTTACATTTTTAGATCTTGGATCATTTTGTTCAATTCCATCACCTGTTGGTTGTGTTTTCCTGTAATTCTTTAAGGGAATTTTGTGTTTCCTCTTTAAGGACTTCTACTTCTTTAGCCGTATTTTCCTATAATTTTTTTAAGGACTTCTAACTCTTTAGCAGTGTTCTCCTGTATTTCTTTAAGTGAGTTATTAATGTCCTTTTTAAATTCTTCTTCCAGCATCATGAGATATAATTTTAAATTTGAATCTTGCTTTTTGGGTGTGTTGCGGTGTCTAGGAATTGCTGTGGTGGCAGTATTGGACTCTGATGATGCTGAGTTGTCTTGGTTTCTGTTAGTAAGATTCTTACTTTTGCCTTTAGCCATCTTGTAATCTCTGGTGTTAGATGCTCTAGGTGTCTCTGGCTGGAGCTTGTTCCTCCTGTGATTCTGTTGGCCTCTGTCAGCACTCCTGGGAGTTCAACTATCTCCTGAGTCCCAGTGGTCAGAGCACTCTCTGCAGGCAAACTCTCCTCTTGCAGGGAAGGTGCCTAGAAGTCTGGAGCTCAGATCTACCTTCTGATTCCTGGAGTCAGAGCCCTCCCTGGAGGCCAACTCTCTGATGGAGAAGGTGCCCAGGGTTCCGGGTCTCAGCTCCAACTCCTTGCTGAGAATGAAGGCCCAAAGGGACCCTGTCCAAGATTCTCTTTATGTCTGTTGCCCATGTGTTCTCCTGCATCCACTGGTCTCAGTGATCCCAAGATCCTGGGTGTGCTAGGGCCTGTTGAGTTCATGCCCAAGATGGCATGGAGCTGGCGCCATCCTGAATGAACCCCAGCCACTGGTCGAATGGGTTTCCTTTGTCCCTGTTCCTTCTGGCACAAAACCCTCCATGTGTTTTGGAACATATGTTGTGTTCCACTCACCAGTGAACTCAAGATCCTGGGTGTGCTAGTGTGCCTGCGGTGTGGAGGGTCCTCTGGGGAGTTTGGGACCCTCCACGTAGCAAAAGTCTTATCATATTATGGTATTGTTTGGTCCATAATCAATAGAGGTGTCCAATGTGTCCCAGTAGATGTGATAGGTCCAGGCATAGGATAAGGTGTATTGGCTCAGATCTCCTATTTGAGTCAATGATAGTAAAAGAACGACAAGGAGTTCAAAAGAAAGATCATTCTAGATTATGTGTCCAAAATTTACTGCTTTCATATGGCCCGTAAAAATGACTGTTTCTCCTTTGACCTGTCTGTAATTATGAAGATTAGACTCAGAAGACTGCATGATTCAGGAGCTAGACTGAAATGATGCATGTCATTTTGTTGACATAGATATCTTATTCATTCAAGACAGCCATGTAGAAAGAGAGCTGTATCAGGCACACTTTAGCACTAAAATAATTTGTACATGGTAAAAGAAGTATCCAGTCAGAATTGGTTCATCACAATTTTCCTTTTCATCCCCCACCACATTGGATCCTAAATATATACCATCACTTTTCTCGTAGAGGCTCCGAATGGAAATAAGTGCTAATGAGCAGCTATTGAAGACTACTACTAAGGACTCAATTAGAAGGACAACTTCAACTCAGAATTTCTTGTTGTACCTCTGCATATGTATTGCTATCCCAGAACTTTAAAGCTGTGCATATTGAATTGTATTCTTGTTGTCTTTATTTTCATTATTAAAAGAATTTAAGGATGTACATGGTAATGGCTAGTCTTGGCTGTCAACTTGACTATATCTGGAATGAACTACAAAACAGAATTGAAGAGCACACCTACTGAAAAGAAGTTAGAGATACCTGATATTCCTTGCTTAATGTTGATGAGAGGAATTTAAGGCTCAAGGAAATTGCAATGCTAGACTGTATATGTTATGTACAACCTAGTCCTCCACAATGGAAAGGCCCAAAAGATATGCCCTTCATAAATTTTATAAGCTATAAGCTGGTGAGAAGGTCACCAGGACATTTGGAGAGTTTTGTTTTTGCCCTTTTCCTTGTCACAGACCTTAAGGTTGGAGATGCTGATGCAAAATAAGATGAATTAAATATGATGGGTTTAATTGGGCCCCGGGGTAGCAAGGTCCAGGCAGCATTGAATCTCCAGAGTCAAGGTGATCCTAGTTATTACAATGGACAGCATAAATGAAACAATGGATGGCATACTGGGTACTGGCTAATCATTCATAGTGTTTCAAGGCATAAAATAAATAGGAAGCCTACTGCATATCTGTTTGATCTATATAAGCAGAAAAATTCTCACACAAATGAAAGAAAGACTTGATTGGATCATTGCAAAAAGTAATTTTGGTCAGTGAATCACTTTTCATACTGGAGCCAGTTTGCAAACCCAGATCCAGCTTGAATGATGCTGTGGCCAAGTTCCACTGATAATGGATTTTAACAAGACACCTAAAAGTTTTGTTGTTGGCCATTCTCTAGTTCTTCCCCAAAGAAACCTGTGATCTTTTACAAGGTTAACTGTACACCAGGGGAAAATAAATAATCAGATGTTCTAGGGTCTATTGGATACTGCTTCTGAATTGACGTTGATCCCAGGAGATCCCCAAAAAACATTATTGCCCTCCAGTTAAAGTAGGGGTGTATGGATCTATGGTCATTAATGACATTTTGGCCAATGACTAACTCATAGTAGTTCTAATAGGTACTCAAACTTACCCTGTGGTCATTTTCCCAGTTACAGAATGTATAATACGGATAGATATACTTAGAAGCTGGCAGAATTCTCACATTGGTTCCTTGACCTGTGGAGTGAAGGTGTTATGACCCCCAGGGACCCAGATGTTGAGAACATGACCCCCAGAAACACAGCTTGACAATAGATTGCTGCAATGGCAAGAGGTTTTTGTTCCAATGTGCATGGGGTTGCTCAGCCTCACAGAGAAAGTCAAACCCGATTACTAACAGTACAGTTTATTTTAATACTCTTTTTTTGGGGCGGGGGGAGGCTACACAACTTTATTATTATTAGCTAGCAAAGTAACAGTTATTTTTTTTTTTTTTTTTTTTTTTTTTTTTTTTTTTTTTTTTACTTTTGATGGTCAGCTATTGGTGTGTCAGAAACTTTGTCATCAATGTCGGTTTATCTTCAAATTCAAACTGAGGCTGGGGTTCCAGGGATTGCTATTTTTTATGGCTAATTTTTGAGAGCAGCTACTCTTGCTCTGGCAGTTGTAGTCATGTTGACTGTTAGTGAGTGCCCTCAGACGGGTAGGGTCTGGGTAGTCTTGAACTCATTTACAATGGCAGGGAAAGGCTTGTTTATACTGGCAGGGACAGGGAGAATTCCTCAAGCAGCAGGGGGAAGGGAAAAGCTTCTGCAAACAGCTTTGGCTCACATTAGCCAGGCCAAAACTATATTATTTCTTCAAAGGCTTTTATGGTTGGAAAGGCTAAATGGATGCCTTAGGGTTGCTTCTGCCCATGAAAATAGTGAATCAAAAACAATATCTTATTCTTGGAGGAATTCCAGAAAATGCTCCCACCATCGAGGACTTGAAAGAAGCAGAAGTGGTGGTTTCCACCACATATCCATTAAACTTTCCTATCTGGCCAGTTCAGAAGACATATATATCATGGAGAATGACAGTTAACTATTGAAAATTAAATCAGGTAATAATACCAATTACAGCTGCTGTACCAGATCTAGTTTTGTAATTTGGGAAAATTAACATATCTTCTGGTACCTGGTATGTAGTTATTGATCTACCAAAATGGCTTCTTAGTACCTGCCCATAAGATCTTCCAGAATCAATTTGCTTTCATTTGGTGAGGCCAGTAGAATACTTGTACAGTTTTCCCTTAAAGATATAGTAACTCTCCTGCCCTATGTCATAACTGAGTTAGAAAAAATATTGATTTTCTGTCTGTTCCACAAATATCACATTGGTACACTATATTGATGAGATTATTCTTCTTGAACTAAGTGAGCAGGAGGTAGTAACCACTTGGGACTCATTGGTAACACATATACATATCAGAGGATAGGAAATAAATCCAACCAAATTTCAAGGACTCAGTAGAATTCTTAGGAGTCCAGAGGTATAGGCCATGCACAGATATTGCTTCTAAGGTGAAAGATGAGTTATTTCACCTGGCTCCTCCCACCACCAAGAAAGAAGCAAAAACTTAATTAGGTCTATTTGGATTCTGGAGACAGCACATTTCTCATTTCTCATTTGAGAGTGTTACCCAGGTCAATTTAAGAAGTGACTCAGAAAGCTGCTATCTTTTTGTGCGGCCTGTGATAGGAGAAGGCACACCAATAGATTCAGGCTCCTCTACCACTTGAACCATATGATCCAGAAGACCCAATAGTACTTAAGTTATCAGTGACAGTGAAAGATGCTATTTGGAGCCTCTGCCAGGACACTGTAGGTGAATCACAGAAGAGATCATTGGGATTTTGGAACAAAGCTGTACCATCATTTGCAGACAACTATTCTCACTTTGAAAAACCACTCTTGGCCTGCCATAGGACCTTATTGGGAAATGAACATCTGACAATAGTACCCCAAGTTACCATGCAACCTGAACTGCCCTTCATGAAATGGTCATGATAAAGCCTCTCAAGTTATAAAGTAGGACATGCACACTGGTAGTCTATTAGCTAATGGAAGTAGTATATATGCAATCAAGCCCAGCAGGTCCTGCTGGAACAAGGAAGTTACATAAAGATGCTCTTCAAATGCTTATGGTTTCTCCCCCTTTTACAATGTCATCGGCTGTCAAGCATGCACCTATAGTCCCTCTGATTGGGTGACCAAAGAGGAGAATTCCAGGACTTGGTTTACTGACTTTTCTGAATGTTATGTAGGTGCTACCCAGAAGTGGACAGCTCCAGCATTACAACCCCTATCTGGGACAAGCCTGAAAAATACAGGTGAAAGAAAATCTTCACAGTGGACAGAAGTCCAGGCAGTACAAATGGTTTTAAACTTTGCTTGGAAGAAGAAGGGTTCAGATGTACAATTATTCAGTGCCTCATGGGCTATAGCCAATGGATTGGCTGGCAGGTTAGGGACTTAGGAAGATCATGATTGGAAAATTTGTGAGGAAAGACATTTGGGTAATTAGTATGTAAATAGATCTCTCCGAATGGGTAAAGCTCAACAATATTGACTTACACTTACCAAGGTTGACCTGGCTACAGCTGCTGCTGAATGTCAGATCTGCCAACAGCAGAGACCAACACTGAATCCCAAATATGATTCCATTTCTTGAGGTGATCAGCCAGCAACCTGTTGGCAGGTTGATTACATTCTACCACTTCCTCAGTGGACAGGGCAACAGTCTCTTCTTATTCAAGTACATATTTATTTTGGTAATGGATTTCCCTTTCCTGCATTTAATGCTTCTCCCCAAACCACCATCCATGGACTTATAGAATACCTTATCCACTGTCATCTTATTCCACACAGTATTACTTCTGACCAATGAACTCATTTCACAGAAGTGTGACTCTGGGTCAATGATCATGGAGTCTATTGGTCTTATCTACAATGTTCCCCACCATCCTGAAGCATCTAGTATGATAGAAAGATGGAATGGCCTCTTGTAGACACAGATACAGTGCTAATGATGTAGCAACAGCATGGAGGGCTGGGCAGAATTCTTCAGAAGAAAGTATGTGCTTTGAATCAGCTTCTGGTATACGGTAAAGTGTCTCTCATAGCCAGGATCCACAGGTCTGGGAATCAAGGTGTGTAAAAAGGAATAGTTACACTCACTATCACTCCTAGTAACCCTATAGGAAAGTTTTTCTTCCTTTCCTCACAATCCTAGGTCCTGTTGGCATAAGAGCTTTGGATCCAGAAGGGCGAATACTCCTATCAGAATCCACAACAAGTATTCTATTGAACTGGGAGCTAAGATTTTCCCTTGGTCATTTTGGGCTTCTAATGTCCTTAAACTAACAGGTTAAGAAAGGAATAACAATGATAGAAGGGATGATAGCTACAGATCACCATGGAGAAAATGGATTACCTCTCCACAATGGAGGTAAGAAGGATTATGTCTGGAGTGCAGAAGATCCTTTTGGGTGTCTCTTAATACTACCATGTTCTGTGATTAAAATCAATGAGAAACTACAAAAACCCAATTTAAGTAGGATAACAAAGGACCCAGACTCATCAAGAATGAAGTTATGAGTTGCTACTTCAAGGAAAGAGCCAAGATTTGCTGAGGTGATTGCAGAGGGTTTAGAAAATGCTGAATAGGTAGTAGATGAAGGTAGATATAAATACCATCTAATACCATGGCTAGTTGCAGAAAAGCAGGTTATAAAATAATATGAATGCTTCTGTTTTATTTCGCTAAGAATATATTTGTATAGATATTGTCCTTTCTTCCAATTTCTTCACATCAGTCAGTATTTAAGTTGAGACACTAAAATATTGTCCCAAGGGACACTGACCTATTCTAAATTAGTACATGTATTTGTGATTGTAGGAGGAATAGTTATATCATGTTAGTGTATTTATGACATAGTTATTGTTTTGTTTGGGCATGAGATATGATTTGTGTCAAGTTAACAAGGGGTGAATTGTAATGGATCATTTTGGTTGTCAACTTTACTATATCAGGAGTGAACTACAATCCAGAACTAGAGGGCTCACCGGTGATCCAGATCTTTAGGCTGGAATATACAAGTTTCTTACCTGAATATTGGCATGGAGATTTTGAAGAATAGGGGCCTTGAAAAGTTTAGGGCCAGGCAAGATAATATATGCCTTTAATCCCAGAAAACTGAAGCATTTAGAACTCTGAATTCAAGGCCAGCCTGGGATAAAGCAAGTCCCAAATCCACTTGTGGTGCTATATGCCTTTAATCTGGGCCACATCTTCTTCTGGAGGCCTACATAAGGGCATTGGAAGAAGGAAGAATCACTCTTTGACTGCTTGCATTTACTTGCCAGCACATCTATTGGGACCTACTTCTACAGAAGACCAGCTTAAACAACTATCCTCTTGAGACTGAGCAACTAGTAGATACTTGGACTTCTCAAATGCAGATGCTTATTGTTGGGTTAGTTGGACTACAGACTGTAAGTCATCACAAAAAATTCCCTTAATATATAGACATTCCATAAGTTCTGTGACTCTAGAGAATGCTGGCTAGTACATACATGAAGTTAACAGTTACTATATTCAAACATAAGAAAAATTCCCTGGACAGGCAAAGTATAAATATCAGGAACTTCATGGAAGAGAATGTAATTGAAAAGGGAACACCTTGCTGTTGCAAAAGGCATGGATGACACACACACACGGCAGATGAACTGCCACTTGGTGCAAAGGGGAAATGTTAGAAATTATTGAGCAAGCTAAAAGTATCAAAACTGATATACTTGGGTTCTTGTAGGGGCATGTGGGGTTTGATAAACAAACAAAGAAACAAAGAAACAAAGAAATAAAAAAAAAGAAAAAAGAAAAGAGAAGTTATTCTTGTTCAGCCTAACCAAAGCATGCAGAACTAAGCTGATTCACAACATACAATTTAGGTCTCTGCTGGGTAGGAAGAGTTCTCCGAAAGTAAGAAGTAGTAGATCCACTACTGTAAAAAATAATTATTTTGTTTTTCTGAGATATCGTCTTTCTTTGTAGTTTTGAAAGTTTTGGAAATCACCATGTAGGCTCAGATGGCCTTGAACATATAAGATCAATTTGGCTCTGCCACATAAGTGCTGGAATTGATTATGTGATGCACCATCACATCCATATTCCAGAAATATTCCACTTGTTTCTTTACTGTGGTATAAAAAGGGTTCTTTGCCTGGGTGATTCACCATGCCCACCTAGAATAGTAAGTTTCAAAAAAGGTCAAAATTAAGGTCTCCAAACCATCAAATGTCTTTAATGTGATGGTTTTTGTTTTTTGTTCTGTTCTGTTCTGCTTGTTTTGCTTTGTTTTGCTTTGCTACTCTAAAGCACCTCTGAACATCATTTAGGAACTATATCATGCATCAAAGCCTCCACACACTTTTATCACTACTCTTCAAAAGGAGGATGCTGCAAAGAACCTGGGGGACAATTTTAGCTTCTAGACAAAAAAGAAAATGTTTCTTTGAGGTGATTTTACACTGAATATTCTGTTCATCTTCTATCTCTTATTCTTACCACAAGGTCCTCAGAGCCAGTAGAATAAAAAAAAAGTTCTGAGCCCCTGTTCACAGTATGAAGAGTTATTTTCTGAGTGTATCTATGTGTCTGTAATATATTGCCATGGGGTTGACCATCACTGCACACTATAGTCCATGTTCTCTGATGCAACTTTGTCTGGATTATACTCTCCACAATTCTCACCAGTATTGATGCTTCTATTTAGCTGTATCATACTTTGAAGTATAAATTTTTCTGGTTCATATGTTCAAAATTGCTCAACAAAAAACACATAAATAAGTACTCTTCACTGTAAGATGAGACATATGAAATTTAATGTTTTCATTCCCATTGCCATGGTAGAAATGCAATGAAAGTTGAAAGCTTATGAATTATTTAGATTTATCTTCTCTCTCTCACACACAATGAAGCTCCTTGGGTACTTTCTGTAGCTCCTTCATTGGGGGGCCCTGTGTTCCATCTTATAGATGACTGTGAGCATCCACTTCTGTATTTGCCTGGCACAGGAATAGCCTCACAAGAGAGAGCTATATCAGAGTGTTGTCAGCAAAATTTTTCTGGCATATGCAATACTATCTGGGTTGGGTGGTTGTATATGGGATGGATCCCTAAGTGGGGCAGTCTCTGAATGGTCCTTCATTACAGCTGAGCTCAGACCTTTCTCTCTGTAACTCCTTCCATGGGTATTTTGTTCTCCATTCTAAGAAAGAATAAAGTATCCACACTTTGGTCTTCCTTCTTCTTGAGTTTCATGTGTATGCAGATTGTATCTTGGGCATTCTAAGTTTTTAGGATTATATCCACTAATCAGTGAGTGCATATCATGTGTGTACTTTTGTGATTTGGTTACCTCACTCAGGATGATATCCTCCAGATGCATTCATTATCTAAGAATATCATAAATTTGTTGTTTTTAATTGCTGAGTACTCCATTGTGTAAATGAACCACATTTTCTGATATCCATTCCTCTGTTGAGGCACATCTGGGATATTTCCAGCTGCTGGCTATTATAAATAAGGCTGCTATGAACATAGTGGAGCATGTGTCCTTCTTACCAGTTGGAATATCTGGGTATATGCCCAGGAGAGGTATTGCTCGGTCTTCATGTAGTACTATGTCCAAATTTCTGAGGAACTGCCAGACTGATTTCCAGAGTGATGGTACCAGCTTGCAATCCCACCAGTAATGGAGGAGTGTTCCTCTTTCTCCACATCCTCCCCAACATCTGCTGTCACCTGAATTTTTTATCTTAGACATTCTGACTGGTGTGAGGTGGAATCTCAGGGTTGTTTTGATGTTGAACATTTTTCCAGTGTTTCTCAGCCATTCATTATTCCTCAGTTGAAAATTCTTTGTTTAGATCTGTACCCCATTTTTAATAGGGTTATTTGATTTTCTGGAGTCCATCTTCTTGAGTTCTTTATATATATTGGATATTATTCCCCTCTCGATGTAGGATTGTTAAAGATCCTTTCCCAATCTGTTGGGTGCTTTTTGTCTTATTGACAGTGTCTTTTGCCTTACATACATTTGTGATTTTATGAGGTCCCATTTGTCGATTCTTGATCTTACATCACAAGTCATTGCTGTTCTCTTCAGGAATTTTTCCCCATATCGTCAAGGCTTTTCCCCACTTTCTCCTCTATAAGTTTCAGTGTGTCTAGTTTTATGTGGAGTTCTTTGATCCACTTACACTTTGACTTTGTACAAAGAATAAGAATGGATCAATTCCCAGTCTTCTACATGATAACCAACAATTGAGCCAGCACCATTTGCTAAAAATGGGGTCCTTTTCCTCTGGATGGTTTTAGCTCCCTTGTCAAAGATCAAGTGCACATTGGTGTGTGGGTTCATTTCTGAGTCTTAAATTCTATTCCTTTGATCTTCCTGTCTGTCGCTGTACCAGTAGCATGCAGCTTTTTGTCACAATTGCTCTGTAGTACAGCATGAAGTCAGGCATTGTGATTCCACCAGAGGTTCTATATTGTTGAGAATAGTTTTTGCTATCCTAGGTTTTTAGTTTTTCCAGATGAATTTTCAAATTTCCCTTTTTAACTCTGTGAAGAATTGAGTTGGAATTTTGATGGGGTTTTCATTGAACCTGTAGATTGCTTGTGGCAAGATAGCCATTTTGACTATATTAATCCTGCCAATCCATGAGCATGGGAGATCGATATTTCCATCTTCTGAGATCTTCTTCAATTTCTTTCTTCAGAGACTTGAACTTCTTATCATGAAGATCTTTCACTTCCTTAGTTAGAGTCACACCAAGTTATTTTATATTGTTTATGACTATTGTGAAGGGTGTTGTTTCCCTACTTTCTTTCTCAGCCTGTTTATCCTTTGTGTAGAGAAAGGCCACTGATATGTTTATGTTAATTTTGTATCCAGCTACAGCACTGAAGCTGTTTATTAGGTTTAAGAGTTCTCTGGTAGAATTTTTAGGGCCACTTATATACACTATCATATCATCTGCATATAGTGATATTTTGACTTCTTCCTTTTCAATTTGTATCGCCTTGATCTCCTTTTGTTGTCTAATTACGCTGACTAGGTCATCAAGTACTATATTGAATAGGTAGGGATAAAGTGGGCAGCCTTTTCTAGTCCCTTATTTTAGTGGGATTGTTTCCATCTTCTTTCCATTTAGTTTGATGTTGGCTACTCGTTTGTTGTAGATTGCATTTATTATGTTTAGGTATGGATCTTGAATTCCTGATCTTTCCAAGACTTTTATCATGAATGGGTGTTGGATATTGTCAAATGCTTTCTCAGCATCTAACAAGATGAACATGTGGTTTTTGTCTTTGAGTTTGTTTGTATAGTAGATTACTTTGGTTGATTTTTATATATTAAATAATCCCTGAATCCATGTGATAAAGCCTACTTGATCTTCATGGATGATTATTTTGATGTGCTCTTTGATTTGGTTTGTGAGAATTTTATTGAGTATTTTTGCATTTATATTCATAAGAGAAGTTGGTCTGAAGTTCTTTCTTTGTTGGGTCTTTATGTGGTTTAGGTATCAAAGTAATTGTGGCTTCATAAAATGAATTGCGTAGAGTACCTTCTGTTTCTATTTTTTTTTTTTTAATAGTTTGAGGAGAATAGGAATTATGTCTTCTTTGAAGGTCTGATAGAACTCTGCACTAAACCCATCTGGTCCTGAGTTTTTGTTTGTTTGTTTGTATGGTTTTTTTTTTTTTTGGTTTTTTTGTTGTTTTGTGTTTTTCTGGGGGTGGTGGGAGAGTACTAATGACTGCTTCTTTTTCTTTTGGTAAAATCGGATTGTTTAGATCATTAATCTGATCCTGATTTAACTTTGGTACCTGGTATGTGTTTAGGAAATTGTCAATTTCATCCAGATTTTCCAGTTTTGTTGAGTAACAGGCTCTGAGGATGGTTTTTATTTCCTCGGATTCTGTTGCTCTATCTCCCTTTTCATTTCTGATTTTGTTAATAAGGATACTGTCTCTTTGCCCTCCAGTGAGTCTGGCTAAGGGTTTAATCTATCTTGTTGATTTTCACAAAGAACCATCTCCTGATTTGGTTGATTCTTTGAATAGTTCTTTTGTTTCTACTTGGTTGATTTCAGCACTAAGTTTGATTATTTGCTGCAGTCTACTCCTCTTGGGTGAATTTTGCATTCTTTTATTCTAGAGCTTTTAGGTGTGCTTTCAAGCTGCTAGTATATGCTCTCTCTAGTTTCTTTTTTTTTTAATTAGGTATTTTCCTCATTTACATTTTCAATGCTATCCCAAAGGTCCCCCACACCCACCACCCCAATCCCCTACCCACCCACTGCCCCTTTTTGGCCCTGGTGTTCCCCTGTACTGGAGGCACTCAGTGCTATGAGTTTTCCTCTTGGGAATGCTTTCATTGTGTTCGATGAGTTTGCTTATGTTGCTGCTTCATTGTCATTAAATTGTAAAATGTCTTTCATTTCTTTCTTTATTTCTTCCTTGACCAAGGTATCATTGAATAGAGTGTTCTTCAGTTTCCAAGTCAACCTTGGCTTTCTATTATTTATGTTGTTATTTAAGATCAGCCTTAGTCCATGGTGATCTGATAGGAGGCATGGGATACTTTGAATATTTTTCTATCTGTTGAGGTCTGTTTTACGGCCAATTATATGGTCAAATTTGCGAATGTACCATGAGGTGCTGAGAAGAAGGTATATCCTTTTGTTTTATGGTAAAATGTTCTGTACATATCTGTCAAATCCATTTGTTTCATAACTTCTGTTAGTTTCATTGTGTTTTAGTTTAGTTTCTGTTTCCACAATCTGTCCATTGATGAAAGTGGTGTGTTGAAGTCACCCACTATTATTGTTTAATGTGCAATGTGTGCTTTGAGATTTACTACAAATTTGCTCTGATAGACAAAGTCCAGTAGAAAATCATTTCAGAAAAGATTTCTGCTATTAATATGCTTTTCCTCTTATTATTAAACATATATGACAGTCACTAGGTATTACACCCCTCCTTTTGAACAGATCTCTGCAGATCTACAAAGATTTATAATCTTATATTCATGCTGTAGAGACAAATAGATGACTTCTTAATTCTTAATAATGATTCTTAATAATGATCCTTTTGGGAAATAAAGATTTCCCAAAATTACATCTTTATTTCTTAAGCTCTGTTATAGTAGGACTACTATTCAGTCCTTTTCTGATGACCAAAATGCAATGTGAGCTATGTCAAAACTCCAACTCAATTCTTCACTGAGTTACAAAGGGCAATTTGCAAATTCACCTGAAATGAAAAAAAAAACAAGGAGAGCAAAAAAGAAAAAAAACTTTTCTCAACAATAAAAGAACCTCTGGTGGAATCACCATGCCTGACCTCAAGCTGTACTACAGATCAATTGTGATAAAAACTGCATAGTACTGGTACAGCAACAGACAGGTAGATTAATGCAATAGAATTGAAGACCCAGAAATGAATCCACGCACCTATGGTCACTTGATCTTTGACAAGGGAGCTAAAACCATCCAGTGGAAAAAAGATAGCTCTTTCAACAAATGCTGTTGACACAACTGGCGATTATCCTGTAGAAGAATATGAATTGATCCATTTTTCTTTTTTTTTAATTGGGTATTTACTTCATTTACATTTCCAATGCTGTCACAAAAGTCCCCCACACGCTCCCCCACCCACTCCCCCACCCACCCACTCCCACTTCTTGGCCCTGTCGTTCCCCTGTACTGAGGCATATAAAGTTTGCACGAATTGATCCATTCTTATCTCCTTGTAGAAAACTCAATTCTAACTGGATCAAATAACTCCACATAAAACCAGAGACACTGAAATTTATAGAGGAGAAAGTGGGGAAACCTCAAAAGTATGGGCACAGGGTAAAAAATCTTAAATACAAGAGCAATGGCTTGTGCTGTAAGATCAAGAATTGACAAATGGGACCTCATAAAATTGCAAAGTTTCTGTAAGGCAAAAGACACTTTCAGTAAGACAAAAAGGCCATGAACAGATTGGGAAGGGATTTTTACCAATCCTAAATCTGATAGGGGACTAATATCCAATATATACAAAGAGCTCAAGAAGCTGGACTTCAGAAATTCAAATAACCCCATTAAAAAAGGGATACAGAGCTAAACAAGGAATTCTCAACTGAGGAATACCAAAGGGCTGAGGAGCACCTGAAAAAATGTTCAACATCTGTAATCATCAGGGAAATGCAAATCCAAACATCCCTGAGATTCTACCTCAAACCAGTCAGAATGGCTAAGTTCAAAATTTCAGGTGAGAGAAAATGCTCGGGAGGATGTGTAGAAAGAGGAACACCCCTCCATTGCTGGTGGGATTGCAAGCTTGTACAACCGCTCTGGAATTCAGTCTGGCGGTTTTTCAGATAATTGGACATAGTACAACAGGAAGATCCAGCAATACCTCTCCTGGGCATATACCCAGAAATGTTCCAACTGGTAGTAAGGACATATGCTCCACTATGTTCATTGCAGCCTTATTTATAATAGCCAGAAGCTGGAAAGGACCCAGATGTCCCTCAACAGAGGAATGGATACAGAAAATGTGGTACATTTACATCATGGATTACTACTCAGCTATTAAAAACAGTGAATTTATGAAATTCTTAGGCAAAAGGATGTATCTGGAGTATATCATCCTAAATGAGATAACCCAATCACAAAAGAAGTCACTTAATATGCACTCACTGATAAGTGGATATTAGCCCAGAAACTTAGAATACCCAAGATACAATTTGCAAAACACAAGAAAATCAAGAAGAACGAAGACCAATGTGTGGGTACTTCATTGCTCCTTAGAATAGGGAACAAAATACCCATGGAAAGAGTTACAGAGACAAAGTTTGGAGCTAAGTCGAAAGGATGGACCATCCAGAGACTACCCCACCTGGGGATCCATCCCATAATCAGCCACCAAACCCAGACACTATTGCATATGCCTGCAAGATTTTGCTGAAAGGACCATGATATAGCTGTCTCTTGTGAGGCTATGCCAGTGCGTGGCAAATACAAAAGTGGATGCTCACAGTCATCTATTGGATGGAACACAGGGCTCCCAATGGAGGAGCTAGAGAAAATACCCAAGGAGCTGAAAGGGTCTGCAACCCTATAGGTGGAACAACAATATGAACTTACCAATATCCCCAGAGCTTGTGTCTCTAGCTGCATATTTAGTAGAAGATGGCTTAGTTGGCCATCATTGGAAAGAGAGGCCCCTAGGTCTTGCAAACTTTATATGTCCCAGTACAGAGGAACGCCATGGCCAAGAAGTAGGAGTGGATGGGTAGGGGAGCAGGGCGGGATGAGGGTATATGGAATTTTTGGGATAGCATTTGAAATATAAATAAAGAAAATATCTAATAGAAAATAAAATAAAATAAAATTTTTAAAAAGAACTCTGTCAGTCTCACATGTGTCACCAGTTAATTGCTTCTATATAGTTGTCAGATTTTATACTATTCATAGCACACTTCAAGAGGTTGCCAAACCATTAAGCAAAGGTCATAAAAGGGGAACTAACAATTTATTATAGGTGCTAGGACAGAAGATAAAATATAGACTGGGTTTATCTATACAAAACTTCACTACTATCTTAGTTATGATTTTAACTCTCGATGAACCTGTGGTGCTGAGACAGGTAATGAATGTTTAGTCAGATGAATTCTTCTAATGGATATGCATGTAAACATTCACTGTTGTAAACTTCTTTGAATTATAATTTAATTTTATGTGTGAACTTGTGATGAACTTTTTACCATATGATCACATATTCTGAACAAATGTTTAAGTGGTGAGGAAAAAGAGAAGACTAAAAACTGAGCTGAGGAGAAGTTTTTGGACAGAATCCTTTTTAAACAAAGAGGTACATGAATTTTTTTCCCTTTAGCCCTCTTTTTCATTAATTTAATTTTACCCCCTTTTTCTTAGGAAGCTTTTTACAACTTAGAAATAAACATTAAAATCCCTTTTTAAAGTGTCCCCCTTTCTTCCTGTAGCTTTGACTAACAGACTGAAAATTAGAGTCATGGTCCTGCTGAGATAGAACAAAGGCTTCACTACTTAGTCTCTCACTGTTAGCCTATAGGTGTTAATCACCTAAGCCAGTGCTGCCTTTAACCCTCATCATTATCAAGAAAGATTTTAGGACTTTTTAGAAGTTATTATCAGTATTTCTGTATAGTTAGAGAGCTAGAACATCCAGAGATCATCAGACTTTAAAGCCACAATAGAGTCTTACTCTTTTTCAGTTTCAGCCAGCTCCAGGCTGGGAGGCTCATGGCATTGTTTGATTAATAACTTCAAGTCTTTGATGAAAGGAACTAAAGATGTCAAAACATGAAAATATCTCCAATGCTCATGGATCTATGGGGTTAATGTAAGAAAATTGGCCATTCTACCAATGACAATCTACACATTTAATTCAATACCTATCAAAATGCCAATATAATTGAAAGAAAAATTTGCAGCTTTGTATGGAAACAAAAAAAAAAAAAGAAAAAGAAAAAAAAAGGATATCTAAAGCACAGCAGAATAATAAAAGAACTGCTGGAGGTATCTCCACCCCAATTTCATGTTGTATCACAAAGGTATAATACTAAAAATGTAAATACTAGACATGTTGATCATTATAACCAAACTAAAGACAAAAAATTAAATCCATACATCTATTGATATTTGATAACAAAGGTAGATACACGTTATTTGGGGGGAAAGAGCAAATTTTACTGCTTAGCCTAGTTTGCTGCATGAAGTAGAGCTGTCTCACTAAAGTTGCCTCTGGAAAGACTGTTCTCCTCATGCTTACCATTGAGGTCATTTAGCTCATGGCTATGATGTCTTGTGGATTCCTGTCAGGATCCACTTACTGGGGTCATGAACAGTCACACTGCTATAGTTGGTATTGCAGAACCTGAATGGCAAAGGAGTACAATATTAGAGCATTGTAGCATTAAGAAAGTTGGGAACCATTGCTTTAATGATATTTGAATAAAGAAAATGTGGTACATTTTCAAAATGCAATATTAGTCAGCCTTTAAAAGTTAAAACATGAAATACACAGGTAAATAGATAGAATTAGGAAAGTGTACCCTGAGTGAAGTATCCCAAATCTAGCACAACAAAGATAGTATCTGTTCCCATATATGTGTATGTTATCTCTTAAGTCAGCAATGTAAATAATACACAAGCCATAGTCTATAAAACCATAGAAGTTAAAGCTCTTACTGTGTTGTAACAACAACAAGAACAAGGGGGTACTGCAGAATGAAATAGGAAATATAGTTATGGATAAATAGGGTGGTAAGAACAAGAAGATCATGTGGGAAGAGGGAGGAGAAAGGGTAATGAAGGAGTGAATATTTTCACTGTGTCTCCAGGTGAAAATTAAGTCATTTGAGGGATAGTATGGGAACTATCCAAATACAGTAAAAGCATCCTAAATCATATACAAGAAGAAAATCCAAATGAAATTACTAAATTGTTGCATCAAAATGGCCATATCTTGTCAGCAAATGAAGCTTCCAGTAACAAGTTGAGTTACATATAATTATGTTTTTGCTCAAATGGGTCTTATGGGAATCCCCAAAATCTTAGGCAGTTGCCAAAACTTGAAGTGGTTCTTCAAATTGATTTAAATTACTAGAGGTGTTAAAATACAAAATGCCTATGGAAAGATCTAGTATTGTGTATAATAAGTAACAGGAAAACTGAGTAACTTTAAAATTATCTAAAAAGTTCTGACTTGGTACAAGCTGAATTCCAACAAATCAAAGGACAAAACTTGAATCTGAAAGATAGTACATCAGCAAGGAGTTTGGTGCTTTTTTTTTTCCTTCTGTTTTATTGTTATTTTGTTTTTTTTAATTTATTAATTTTTACTATTCATATTATATCCATCTCACTTTATACCCCCGTACAGGTCACCCCTCCCACAACTCTTCCCTCATCCCCTCCCCTTAACTTTTGTGCAGGTGGGGGCTACCCTGGGTGTCCACCATCCTGGATCATCTAGTCACTCTAAGACTAGGCACATGCTCTCCCACTGAGGCCAGACAAGGCAGCCCTTCTAGAAGAAAATAACACACTTATAGGCAACAGCCTTTGGGATAGCGCCCAAATCTAGTTGTTCAGAATCCATGTGAAGACCAAGCTGCATATCTGCTAAATATGTGAGGGGAGAATGAGGTCTAGCCTGTGGATGTTCTTTGGTTGATTTTTCAGCCTCTCAGAGCCCCAAGCATCCAGATTAGTTAACTCTAATGGTCTTTTGTTTTGTTTTGTTTTGTTTTTAAATTTTTTGAACATTTATAAGAAATAAATGTAATAAACCAAGTACATGGACAAAAAGTACAAGAATCATGATCATCTCAATGGAAGAAAGAAAAGAAAAAAGAAAAGAAAAGAAGAGGAGAGGAGAGGAGAGGAGAGGAGAGGAGAGGAGAGGAGAGGAGAGGAGAGGAGAGGAGAGGAGAGGAGAGGAAAGGAAAGGAAAGGAAAGGAAAGGAAAGGAAAGGAAAGGAAAGGAAAGGAAAGGAAAGGAAAGGAAAGGAAAGGGAAAAGGAAAAGGAAGTCTTTGGTAAGATTCAACATGCATTCTTAATAAAAACCCTAGAAGTGGGAATGTAGGGAACATATTCCAACATTACAAAGTTATGTATAACAAGCCTATGGCCAATATAATCCTAAATGAATAAAACCATTAGCAACCCCCATTACAATCAGGAATCAGATAGGACTGCCCACTATCCCTACTGCTCATCCATAATGTGATTGAAGCATTAGCTGGAGCAATAAGGCAAGAGAGGAGATTCTAATGGGAAAACATTAAGTCAAAATATTTTCAATTGAAGAATATCTTATCTTATACCCAATGTTCCCAAAATTTGACTAGAAAAAAATGTAGAAATTATCAATAATTTCAGCAAAGTGTTATGATACATAATTTACTTACAAAATTTACCAGTTTTAATAAAGTAACAAGCGTGCTGAGAAATAGATCCTGGACACACTCCTCTTCCCAGTTTCTAGAATAAAGTGAAATATTTAGAATGTATATAACAAAAGAGGTATAAAAAAACCCTCTATGTTGAAAATTTTAAACATGTAAAGAAAGAGATTAAGAAACATACTGGAATTTGAAGACTTCCCAAGCATATAACTTGGTAGAATTAACATTGTGAAAAAAGGGCCTTCCTACCAAAACAGTTTACTGATTCAATGAACTCACAATTAACATCCTCATCACATTTTTCACATAAATTGAAAAAAAAATCCTCAATTTGATATGGAAAAACAAAAAAAAACAGAATAGCCAATTAGTCCTAGATAAGTGTTTGTTTCTATGCATTCTGTTCATTAGAAGTGCTAAGTGAATCTGTCTATGACCCCAACTTTAATATATTTGTTTCTATAGAGTCGATTTTGTTTGATGTTAGAATGGCTACTCCAGCTTGTTTCTTAGGACCATTTGCTTGGAAAATTGTTTTCCAATCTTTTACTCTGAGGTAGTGTCTGTCTTTGTCACTGAGGTGTGTTTCCTGTATGCAGCAAAATGCTGGGTCCTGATTAAGTATCCAGTCTATTAGTCTATGTTTTTTTATTTTTTTTTTAAACTGGGGAGTTGAGTCCATAATGTTAGGAGATATTAATGAAAAGTGAATGTTACTGCCTGTTATTATTGTTGTTATAGGTGGACTTATGTTTGTGTGGCTATCTTCTTTTGGGTTTGTTGAAAGACAACTTTCTTGCTTTTTCTAGGGTGTAGTTTCCTAGTTTCCCTTGTGTTGGTGTTTTCCATCTATTATTCTTTGTAGGGCTAGATATGTGGAAAGATATTATGTAAATTTAGTTTTGTTGTGGAAAAATCTTGTTTTCTCCGTCTATGGTAATTGAGAATTTTGCTGGGTGTCATAGCCTGGGCTATCATTTGTGTTCTCTTAGGGTCTGTATGATATCTTCCCAGGATCTTCTAGCTTTCATAGTCTCTGGTGAGAAGTCCAGTGTGGTTCTGATAGGTCTGGCTTTATAAGTTACTTGACCTTTTCCCCTTATTTCTTTTAATATTCTTTCTTTGTTTAGTGCATTTGGTGTTTTGATTATCATGCAACAGGAAGAATTTCTTTTCTGGTCCAGTGTATTTGGAGTTCTGTAGCCTTACTGTATGTTCATGGGAATCTCTTTCTTTAGGCTGGGGAAGTTTTCTTCTATAATTTTGTTGAAGATATTTACTGGCCCTTTAAGTTGAGAATCTTTGATCTCTTCTATACCTGTTATGATTAGATTTGGTCCTCATTATGTCCTGGATTTCCCGAATGTTTTGGGTTAGGACCTTTTTGCATTTTGCATTTTCTTTTACTTTTGTGTCAATGTTTTCTATGGTATTTTCTGCACCTGAGATGCTTATTTCTATCTTGTATTCTGTTGGTGATGCATGCATCTATGACTCCTGATCTCTTTACTATGTTTTCTATCTCGAGGGTTGTCTCCTTTTGTGACTTCTTTATTGTTTCTAATTCCATTTTTAGATCTTGGATGGTTTTGTTCATTTCCTTCATCTGTTTGATTGTGTTTTCTTGTAATTCTTTTAGGGATTTTTGTGTTTTCTCTAAAATACTTCTAGCTGTTTACCTGTATTCTCCTGTATTTCTTTAAGGAAGTTATTTATGTTCTTGTTAAAGTCCTCTGTCATCATCATGAGAAGTAATTTTAGATCCATATCTTACTTTTCCAGTGTGATGGTGTAACCAGGACTTGCTATGGTGGGAGAATTGGGTTCTGATGATGCCAAGTAACCTTGATTTCTCTTGCTTATGTTCCTACACTGGCCTCCCACCAACTGGTTCTTGCTAGTGCTACCAGTCCTAACTATATCTGACTGGAGCCTCTCCTTCCTGTGATCCTGAATGTCAGAACTCCTCAGAGTCCAGCTGTCCCTGGAATCCTGTGATCCTGTGATCCTGGTGTGTCAGAACTATGTGATTAAAGCTGCCTCTGGGACCCTGATATTCTGGTATTACCAAGTCCCTGGAATCCTGACTGTGTTAGATCACCTGGGAATGGAGATTCCTCTGGGTGTTGTGGGACTGGCTTCAGAGTTTGGGCCCAAGGTCTGCTGAAGCCTCCAGCCCAGATCAGAAGAAACCCATGCCACTGGTCAGGTGGAGTTCCTGAATCTCTGGAACATGCTGGCCCCAGTTATTCCTCGTGGTGTTGGGACAGGTAAGAGTCCCAAAGGTCCATTCACTCTTTGGTTGTGGGTATCTGTATCTGTCTGAGTCACCTGCTGGATGCAGTTTCTCAGAGATCAGCCATGTTAGACTCCTTCTTAAAAGAATATCATTAATAGTATTAGAGATTGGTGCTTGTCCATAGGACATGTCTAAAGTTGGGCTAGTTATTGCTTGGCAGTTCCCACAGAGTGTGCTCTACCACTCCCCCCCCTTTCCTGCATTTCTTGTAGATAGCATAAATAAATTTTGGGTAAAAAAAATTGAGCGGTCGGTTATTCAAGTTTTCAATGCTTAATAAAGCTATAGAGGGAGTAAAAGCTATGTCAAAATAGCGGTTAAAAAAGGGGGGGCTTGGCTATTGGGAGAATTTCCATTCTAGGGACCAGTTTGCACTCCAGGTAGCAGGAATTTAGCATTCATTTTCCCACATCCATGTTAGCCTTTGCCATCATTTTTATTCTTAGCCATTTTGATTTAAATAAGCAAATTTTAATTGGTCTTCCATAGTGTACTGAAAAGTAAAACATAAGGGGTAAGACTGTATACTATTTTTGCCGTTGTATTTTAGCTACAAAGATTCATTCCCTATCCTTTGTCTAAACAATCCCTGATCTTTTATTGCATACATATAGGTATGTTATATGCTATAAATGAGTAATTTTAGTTTCATTTCTATTTTCCTGGATGCTAACATAGTGATATGAACTTGTTTACTGGTCTCATTTGATTGGGATACAATTTCCAAACTTTCAGTTTAAGATGGTGTCTATCTTTAACGCTAAAATAAGTTTCTTGTAGACATCAGATAGATACATTCAGCACACCCATATCATTTGTACTGGCTGGTTTTGTGTGTCGACTTGGCACAAGATGGAGTTACCACAGTGAAAAGAGCTTCAGTTGGGGATGTGCCTCCATGAGATCCAGCTGTAAGGCATTTTCTCAATTAGTGATCAAGGGGGGAGGACCCCTTGTGGGTGGTGCCATCCCTGGGCTGGTAGTCTTGGTTTCTATAAGAAAGCAAGCTGAGCAAGCCAGGGAAGAAACATCTCTCCATGGCCTCTGCATCAACTCCTGCTTTCTGACCTGCTTGAGTTCCAGTCCTGACTTCTATTGGTGATGAATAGCAACATGGAAATGTAAGCTAAATAAATCCTTTCCTCCCTAACTTGCTTCTTGGTCATGATGTTTGTGCAGGAATAGAATCCCTGACTAAGACATCATTTTATTAGGGGATTAAGGCCATTGACCTTTAAAGTTTCATTAAATGTAAGAGTTGATTGCAGTTCTTTATTGCTATATTCTGGTTTTGTTCATGGTCCTAGTTTGTATATCAGTAACTTTAATTTTGTTTTCATTGAAATTATCTTTGCTATGCTTATACCTATCATCAATCTGAAGTATTGCTTCCAGTCTTCTCTGTAGGTTTGGATTGGTGGACAGGAATTTTTTTAACCTATATCATGTCCATGTGTCTCCTATTTTCTTCATTTTTTCTTATATATAGCATCAATAAAAATGTTTCTCCTCTCTCCTCTTCTCCCAGTACCTCATGTCACTTCACCATTCACTCCTCTTCTTTTTCCCTTCAGAAAAGCAAAATCTCCCAGTATATCGACCAAACACACCATATCAAGTTGTAATACATTTAGGCACTTTACCTCATATTAAGGTTGAATGAGACAACTTAGTAGAACAAAGGTCTAAAAAGCATGCAACAGCATTGGAAACATCATTGAGTCCCTCTTTTAGCAGTTCCACAAAACCATTAAGCAACACAACTATAGCATATATGTATAGGGTATGCATTAGACACAGGCATGCTCCTTCATTGTCAGCTCAGCCTCAGTGAGTCTTTATGAGTACAAGGTTGTTGATTCTTTGTTTTTGTTTGTTTGTTTTTGTTTTGTTTTGTTTTGTTTTTGTGGTGTACTTGACTCCTCTGGATCCTCCAACCATTCCTTCCCCTATTCAACAGGATTGCATGAGCTCTAACTAATGTTCAGTTGTGGATCTCTGAATTTGTTTCCATCATTATTTTTATAAAGACTCTGATTATAATTGGGCTAAGCATAACTTCTGTTTCACTTTCAGTCTAGATTACCCAACTCAGAATGAATTTTGCTTCTTTATCTAGTCACTTGAATACAAGTTTCAAGCTGTCATTGTCGATTTGTAATACTCCATTGTGTAACTGTACCACATTTCCTTTATCCATTCCTTGGTTGAGGTGCATGTATGTTGTTTACAGTGTCTAGATAGTATCAGTGAAACTGCTATGAACATAGTTGAGCAAATGTCTTTGTGATACGATGAAGCATCCATTGGGTACATGTTCAGGAGTGCTGTAACTGGGTTATAGATTGATTCCAAATATTCTTTGATACTGCCATATTGATTTTCATACTTACTGTACAAGTTTATATTTCCACCTGCAATGGAGGCGTGATCCCTTTGCTCCACATCCTAGTCAAAATGAGCTGTCCATTGAGATTTTGATCTTAGTCATTCTGAAGGGTGTAAGATAGTACTTGGAGTCATTTTGATTTGCATTTTCTTGATGGCTAAAAATGTTGAACATTTATTTAAGTATTTTTGGCCATTTGAAATTCCTCTGTTGAGAATTCTGTCTGAATCAGTATCACATTTTTAAATGGATCATTTGGTTTATTTGATGTCATGAAGAAAATAACACCAACTCTTTCTGTATATATCCAATAAAATATTTTAATTTTTAGTTGATTCAAGAAGACAACTAAAGGAAATCAAGGGTATACAAACTGGAAAAGAAGAAGACAAGTTTTGCTATTTGTTGATGGTATGATTAGTATACATAAGCAACTACCAAAACTCTACCAGGGAACTCCTAAAGCTGATAAATATCTTCAGAAAAGTTGCTGGATAAAACATTAAATCAAAAATATCAGCAGCCGTCCTATATATAAATGATAAATGTATTGAGAAAGAAATTAGAGAAATAACACCTCTTGCGATAGCCACAGATAATATAAAATATCCTTGGGTAACTCTAACCAAGCAAATAAAAGACCTGTGTGACAAGAACTTCAAGTTTCTGTAGGAAAAAATTAAAGAGGATATCAAAAGTTGAAAAATCTCTCATGCTCATGGATTGTAGAATTAACATAGTAAAAATGCCCATCGTACAAGAACCAATCTACACATTCAATACAATTCCCAGGAGAATTTCCAGACAACTCTTTACAAATCTTGAAAATATGATATCTGACTTCAAGTGGAAAAACAAAAACAGTAGTTTAACCAATTCTCTACAATAGCAAGAAAAAAAAAAAACCTAGGGAGGTATTAACATTTGTGATTTTAAGTTCTACCACAGAGATCAGTCTGGCAGTTCCTCAAAAAGTTGGACATAGTACTACAGGAAGATCCAGCAATATCTCTCCTGGGTATATACCCAGATGTTCCAAAATGTAATAAGGACACATGCTTCACTGTGTTCATAGCAGCTTTATTTAGAAGCTGGAAAGAACCCAGATGTCCCTCAACAAAGGAATAGATACAGAAAATGTGGTACATTTACACAATGGAGTACTACACAGGTATTAAAAACAATGCATTTATGAAATTCTTAGGCAAATGGATGGATCTGAAGGATATCATCCTGAGTGAGGTAACTCAATCACAAAAGAACTCATATAATATGCACTCTCTGATAAGTAGATATTATCCTAGAAACTTAGAATACCCAAGATACAATTTGCAAAACACATGAAACTCAAGAAGAAGGAAGACCAAAGTGTGAATACGTTCTTCCTTAGAATTGGGAACAAAATACCCATGGAGGGAGTTACAGAGACAAAGTTTGGAGCTGAGATGGAAGGAAAGACCACCCAGAGACTGCCCCACCTGGGAATCTTTCCCATAAACAGCCACCAAACCCAGACACTATTCTATATGCCACTAAGACTTTGTTGACAGGACCCTGAAATAGCTCTCTCTTGTGAGGCTATGCCAGTACATGGCAAATACAGAAGTGGATGCTCACAGTCATCTATTGGATGGAACACAGGGCCCCCAATGGAGGAGCTAGAGAAAGTACCCAAGGATCTGAAGGGATCTGCAACCCTATAGGAGAAACAACAATATGAACTAACCAATATCCCCAGAGCTCGTGTCTCTAGCTGCATATGTACTAGAAGATGGCCTAGTTGGCCATCAATTGAAGGAGAGGCCCTTGGTATTGCGAAGATTATATGCCCCAGAACAGGGCAATGCCAGGGCCAGGAAGCGGGAGTGGGTGGGTTGGGGAGCAGGGCAAGGGGAGGATTTAGGGGACTTTCAGGATAGCATTTGAAATGTAAATTAAGAAAATATGTAATAAAAAATCAACAATTAGTAAATGGGACCTCATAAAACTAAGAAAGCTAACGTAAGGCAAAAGATACCATCAATAAGACAAAACAGCAGCCTACAAAATGTGAAAATATTTTCACCAACTATACATCTGACATAGGATTAATTTCCAAAATATATGAAGAAACCAAGAAAATTGCATGGTCATTTAATGTTTGCTCAAAGGTTGTCTTCCCAGTGATGCCCACATAAACACTTTTCAATTTTCATATTCTAAGTTCTCAAGAGATTATTCTTATTTCTGTAGCCCTCTGAAAACTCTTTAATTATGTATCATTTTATTTATTTTATTTTATTTTTATTTTTTTAATTAGGTATTTTTCTCATTTACATTTCCAATGGTATCCCAAAAGTCCCCCATACCTTCCCACCCACTCCCCTACCCACCCACTCCCACTTTTTGGCCCTGGCATCCCCCTGTACTGGGGCATATAAAGTTTGCAAGTTAAATGGGACTCTCTTTCCAGTGATGGCCAACTAGGCCATCTTTTGATACATAGGCAGCTAGAGTCAAGAGCTCCGGGGTACTGGTTAGTTCATAATGTTGTTCCACCTATAGTTCTGCAGACCCCTTTAGCTTCTTGGGTACTTTCTCTAGCTCCTCCATTGGGGGTGCTGTGATCCATTCAATAGCTGACTGTGAGCATCCACTTCTGTGTTTGCTAGGCCCTGGCATAGTCTCACTAGAGACAGCTATATCAGGATCCTATCATCACAATCTTGCTAGTGTATGCAATGGTATCATCGTTTGGAGGCTGATTATGGGATGGATGGAGAGATGGCTCAGCCGTTAAAGGCTAGTCTCACAACCAAAAATATGTATCATTTTATAAGATATTTATGTCTTATATATATATATATATATATATATATATATATATATATATATATGTTATGCTATGTTCATATTCATTTATTACTGTCTTTTCTCCTAGTAGAAGCTAAGTTACAAAAAGCCAGATATACAGTCTCTTTTTTCCACCAATAATACACAAGTTCATATAGTAACTCCTAGCTCATAGTGAATATAATATAAATATTTCATCATGTATGAATTACCCTGTATGACATTATCTATGTCACTGAAGAACATTTTAAATTGATGATTATTTGGGAGCTGTCAGGAACTCAGTTTCTATGTATACAGCCTTGTGAAAAGAAAGCATTTTTCACCTAGGGAGGAAGCTGAAGAAGACTAGAAGAAAGAAAAAAAAGCTCTCCACTCAGTCCTCTCTCCACCTTACCCCATACCAGAACTGGAGAATACTTGTAAGAGAGATTAAAGTATGTGACAACAGTTATTTTGAAGCCATGACTACAGTCAGACTACGTGAATTTGAACAACAACTCAAGTCATTGTTATTAAGAGATTTTGAATTTTTTTATGGCCTAATATAAGTAGTGTACTTACCTGGAATACCCACATAAGGCAGAGATATAAAGTGCTTCCTTAATGCCTGCCACATGGTGTTTATGAAATGGAAGTTATGTCAATTTTTTGAGTCATGTAGATTTGACTCACATTAGAGTATCTGCACAGAGACGTGTGATGGGAGTCAATTTCAGGAGCTTAGCACATGGTTGACTGTGCTGATCCTCATGCTATAGAAGCAGATGGTAGATAGAAGTTGCTTGTTTAATGTTGGATATTCCTCAAAGAGAAACAATAATAAGTTGTTTCCTAAATTTTTCTTCAGAGGCCTGTCTCAACTGGTCTTTTCCTAATGTCACTCACTAATATTACATCATCTCATCAAATCAGGCTGTATGCTGCTTCCAAAGATTGCAAAACAAGACATTAGAATCAAAGTATAACATCTGTGTTGGACATCTTCCTAATAACCAAATTATTTGGAATAAAATTTCTGAAGCTAATAACGAGAAGTTTTATACTTTATAACTTTATAGTTTTACAGTATAAAATTTTATAACTTATGATCTAGCAGTAGTCCGCTTGATATTAGACATGTGCAAAGGCAGATTAATTGCAGTAGGCACATAATGGCAAAGCAAAGAATGCCACTGCAACATTACAAACAGAGAAGAAAATGGACCAGGGGTCCACAGTCCCCAAGAAAGGCATGCACTAAGCTATCTGAGTCTTTCACATTCTCTCCTCTTAAAGGTTTCATGATCTCCCCCCCCTTTTTAAACTAGACATTTTCTTTATTTACATTTCAAATGTTATCTCCTTTCGCTTACTGAAACCTCCTAACGTAAACCCCCTCCCCTGGCTCACCAACCCACCCTGCTTCCCTGTCCTGGCATTCCCCTACACTGGGTCATCTAGCCTTCACAGGCCACGGGCCTCCCCTGCCATTGATGTCCAACAAGGCCATCCTCTGCTACATATGGGGCTGGAGCCGTTTAGTAAACCTACTTTAAGGACCTAGCTATTAAAACTCATGGCACACTAGAAAATTTACGAATATGTATTCTCCCTTCATAACTTCTCCTTTCTTCTCATCAATGCAAGGGAAGTTCAAGGCAGTAATTTGCAGAAGTTACTGAGAAAAAGTTATTTTACTGAGAGAAAAGTTTGCTTAGTGTAAACATTTCAAGAATTAGGAAATAAGAAATGGGGGGGGGGTGGACAATTCAGGGTGAAACTGAACTTGAAACTACAGTCCTATGTGAATATTATGCAAATTGAAAATTAAGAAACAATAAAGATTTTTAAAAATCATGTTTCCCTGTGTGTACACTGATGCACACACATATAAAAGCACAATTGTTATATATATATATATATATATATATATATATATATATATATATATATATATATGGAAAGGTAAAATATATATATATATGTATATATATATATATATATATATATATATAATCTATTCAATAAGATCATTTTAAGGACATGAAATTTTAAGACTGGAAATATTGGCAAATTATATGCAGCAAGATAAAGCAACACATTATTTATGAGGTGAGAATAAAGAGTTTTGACTGCTGTCACCTAATAGGGATTACTGGTTTTGAAATTAGTTTTAATGAAAATCTCCTTGGAAATAAGTAAACTGCACATCTGACTGTGTCTGTGTCTCATAAAGTCATAAGTCATGTGGTCAGCAAGCAGGAGCTAAGAAAGACTTTTTTTCCTTTTAAACAGTTGGCCATTATAATTTATCATAGAGATGCAAAGGGGTGGTTGGTTATTTCTGTCTGCTTTGATGTATTTTTATTCTTTCTCTACTTAACATATTACCAAAAATCCTAATAGCTTACTGTAGCTACAATGAAGAAATGATGGTGGAAATAGGGCTGGGTTAGTAACTTAATAGTGAGCATGAAATTAACAAATGTGAGGAAATGATTTCAATCCTTCACTCCAAAAGAGAAGAAAGAAAGAACAAATGAAAGGAAGCATATGAGAAGAATTCTTAAATTGGCTGTCCTAAATTCAAGTCTGAGCTTCTTTTGTGGATAGGACAAGTTATAGCAATTTTCTATCTGAATCAAACCCTATTCAACCAAATGAACAGGATAATAAGAAAATATAGAGGAGAAAGTAGGGGAAAGCCTCAAAGATTTGGGTACAGGGGAAATATTCCTGAATAGAACAGCAATGGCTTGTGCTGTAAGGTCGAGAATCGATAAATGGGACCTCATAAAATTGCAAAGCTTCTGCAAGGAAAAAAACACCGTGAATAAGACAAAAAGACCACCAACAGATTGGGAAAGGATCTTTACCTATCCCAAATCGGATAGGGGACTAATATCCAATATATATAAAGAGCTCAAGAAGGTGGGCTCCAGAAAATCGAATAACCCCATTAAAAAATGGGGCTCAGAGCTGAACAAAGAATTCTCAACTGAAGAATACCGAATGGCAAAGAAGCACCTGAAAAAATGTTCAACATCCTTAATCATCAGGGAAATGCAAATCAAAACAACCCTGAGATTCCACCTCACACCAGTCAGAATGGCTAAGATGAAAAATTCAGGTGACAGCAGATGCTGGCGAGGATGTGGAGAAAGAGGAATGCTCCTCCATTGTTGGTGGGATTGCAAGCTTGTACAACCACTCTGGAAATCAGTCTGGCGGTTCCTCAGAAAATTGGACATAGTACTACCGGAGGATCCCACAATACCTCTCCTGGGCATATATCCAGAAGATGTCCCAACCGGTAAGAAGGACACATGCTCCACTATGTTCATAGCAGCCTTATTTATAATAGCCAGAAGTTGGAAAGAACCCAGATGCCCCTCAACAGAGGAATGGATACAGAAAATGTGGTACATTTACACAATGGAGTGCTACTCAGCTATTAAAAGGAATGAATTTATGAAATTCCTAGGCAAATGGATGGACCTAGAGGGCATCATCCTGAGTGAGGTAACCCAATCACAAAGGAACTCGCACAATACGTACTCACTGATAAGTGGATATTAGCCCAGAAACTTAGGATACACAAGATATAAGATACAATTTGTTAAACTCATGAAACTCAAGAAGAACGAAGACCAAAGTGTGGACACTTTGCCCCTTCCTAGAAATGGGAACAAAACACCCATGGAAGGAGTTACAGAGACAAAATTTGGAGCTGTGACGAAAGGATGGACTACCTAGTGATTTTCATATCCAGGGATCCATCCCATAATCAGCTCCCAAACGCTGACACCATTGCATACACTAGCAAGATTTGCTGAAAAGACCCAGATATAGCTGTCTCTTGTGAGACTATGCCGGGGCCTAGCAAACACAGAAGTGGATGCTCACAGTCAGCTAGTGGATGGGTCACACGGCCCCCAATGGAGGAGCTAGAGAAAGTACCCAAGGAGCTAAAGGGAACTGCAACCCTTTAGGTGGAACAACAATATGAACTAACCAGTATCCTGGAGCTCTTGTCTCTAGCTGCATATGTATCAAAAGATGGCCTAATCAGCCATCACTGGAAAGAGAGGCCCTTTGGACTTGCAAATTTTATATGCCCCAGTACAGGGGAACGCCAGGGCCAAAAAGGGGGAGTGGGTGGGTAGGGGATGGGGGGGTGAGTGTGGGGGACTTTTGGGATAGCATTGGAAATGTAAACGAGGAAAATACCTAATTAAAAAAAAAGAAAATAGAAAATGCTAACACAGAGAGATTTGGAGCAGTAAGTAAAGAGCATAAACACACTAGGTTCTTCTGAATTCATCATTTTGGAATGGCCTTGCATGCTGTGAAAATGTAATGCTAATCATTTTAAAAGCTAAATGCTGACACTCTGTGACTTAACTTGGAATTCTGAGAGCTGTTATGTCCATCCACACATGACAGCATTGGTTTGGATTCATGACCGGAAAGCAGGCATAGGCCTTGAGTGTACCTAATCCTACATGTCATGAGAAACAGGAAAATAAAAGATCCTGAAGAAAGTCAACAGGACCCGGGATGTTTGTGCACATTTTGTAAATGATCCAGATCAAGGAGATAGGCCAACACCACAATCTGATACTCAGGTGTGACTATATTAGTTACAGAACCTTTAAAGGGGAAATAAAGATCAATTAAGATAATTAGGGTCTCAATCAAACATGGCTGGTAGTTACATGATGTGGATAATATTTATGTTAAGGAAGATCATGTGTGAAGACAGAGAGAAAATGTAATCAGCTACTAAAGAAGAGAAGTCACAGAAGAAAGAAGCTATGTGGACAGCTTGACTCTGAGTCTCTAGGCTACAGCGTTATGAGGGAATAAATATCTGTTATTTTATGGTAAGTCTAGCAATGAAACACAGGCATTATCAAGAAACAAATGTATAAACTCTCTGGAAGATACCCAGTATCCCGATTCAGCATCATTGCCTATGACAGCAAAAGTCACCTAGGAACCTGCCATGATACTCAATTCAGTCAGGAAAAATTTGCTAGTATATGCTCAGAGATAGGAATGGAACCATGTTTTTGTTGTGTTGTTGTTGTTGTTGTTTTCTTTTTTAAAAATTGGAAACGTTTTATTGATATACTGATAAATTTATTTGAAGTGTAATCAAATTGGATGTTTCAAACTCTATAAGCCTGCACAGAGCAAATACAATCAGTTCCTAATATCTCACAGAGAAAAAAACTGGGAATATTTGTTTCCAAGATGGTCATAGTATGGAAGCATGGTCATAGTATGGAAGTAGCATTACTGGTCATATGCAGTTAAAGGGTTGTCTTAGTTTGGGATTCCATTTTTGTAAAGAGAAACCATGACCAAGGCAACTCCTATAAAGTACAACATTTATCTGGTGCTGACTTACAGTTTCACAGGCTCAGTCCATTATCATCATATCAACAAATAAGGCAGCATGCAGACAGGCATGGTGCAGGAGAAGGATCCAAGATTTCTACATCTTGCTCCAAAGGGAGTCAGAGGACACTGCTTCCTCTACACTGTGTAGAACTTGAGAACAGGATATCAAAGCCCACCCCATAGTGAGACACTTTCTTCCACAAAGGTACACATATGCCAACAATAATACACCTCCTTCTACTGTCACTCCCTCTAGGCCAATCATTCACACACATGAGTCTATGCAAGTCAAACCTATTCAAACAACCACAAGGGTTATACTGGTGTGTTCGTTACTTTTCTATTGCTGATAGCGAGAAGTTATTATTTTAAAAATAGGGATGGTTAACATATTTGGACCCTAGCTTTTGAATCTAATTATATAGTGTATATTTATATTTTCAGACCAACTCTAGAAAAGAAGTGTTTTTAATGCATTCTTTCATCATTTATGTTCAAACTTTCAGAATTATAAAGAATTGTGTGGCTTGTTTCTGTAATTTTTATACATGTAGATATCTTTTCTCCTGAAGGACAGTGTCATGAATATTCTTCAGATATCATGTATCAAAAGCAAGCATTTCAAATGATCCAATATTTTAAAATATCTATTATACCCCAAGGTATGATACTGAGATCCGCCTTACATTTCAAACACTGTTGGAGCTATGTATCATTTAACTGAGAGATATAGTATAAACCATTCATCATCCTATAAATGTGAATGGAAAAATACTGTTAAGTAATAACATATTAGTTTTTGTGATTTTTTTCACACTCAAGTAACGCAATTAATTTAGCTTTTATATTTATAAATACATATATATTCATGCATACAAACACATAAGACATAATTTTATACATATATACAAAAGCAGATACACTCATATAAATGCTTTAAAATGAGCTAAAGTTTGTTTCAAATGTATTAAAAATGGGCAAGTCATTTCTTTTCCAAAATATTTAAAATTTTTTGAAAAACTTTATAGGTTTTTATTTTTTCTATTTTTTGTTTTATATTCTTATTAGATATTTTCTTTATACATTTTATATGATTTTATATTTTGATATGAGTCAAACATTTGCAACTATATTATCTGTGCTTCAATATAGTGATATGTAATATATATATATATATATATATATATATATATATATATATATGTATATGTATATATAGTATGTACATACATGCATATATGCAATATAGTGATATGTATATATCTATCTCTATCTCATCTATATAAAAATATAGATATATAGACAATACTGATATGTGATTTCGTTTTTGCAGGCTCCTGGACTTGATTCTTTCATTTCCAGTGAAAGAAAATGAGAAGAAACTGAGGATGGATATTTCCCTTTTCAAGTAAATTACTTTCTGTGTGGAACTTTAATATAAGGTTATGGTAAAATAGTTCCTCCAGCAAGATGAGGATCTAGAAATATGCAAATAAGAAACCACAGGACTCGATTTCAGATCACAATGTGGTTCAGACCAGAACAAGGATAATTTCTGTCTAAGAGACCTTTTCTATTTCTGGTATGAAATATCCTGATAGAAGAAATTTAAATAAGGAAGTACTCATTATTTTGGCTCACTGTGGGAGGCTCATCTGTGTGTGTAGAACCCTTTTGCTAGATGACATATCTAAACTGTAGAGTTTAAACATAAGCTTTTAATATAGAAGAGTTTGGAAATGAACATGACATTCCTCAGAAAACCAGCTGCCCTATTTCCATCTGAGTTATGATGTACATTTTAGTATGTACATGAGAATGAAAACAGTCCTTGTGTGCTAATACGTTTAAATAATTCATCCCAGTTGGTGGAACTATTTGGGAAGGTTTAGAAAATGTGTCACTAGGAGTGGACTTGATGTTTCAAAAGACTCATGTCATTTCCTTCATTTTATCTGCCTTCTGTTTGAAGCTGTGGTATGCAAACAGCTTTTCCTGCTTCTATGGCTTTGGTCTACCAACATAGAGTCTAAACCTTTGTACCTGTAGGCTGATATAATTTCTGCCTTTCATAATTTGACTTGTTCATATGTAGCTCCACCATTGTTTGAAATGTAAGGCAGATCTCAGTATCATACTTTGGAGTATAATAAATATTTTAAACTATTGGATCATTTGAAATGCTTGCTTTTGATACATGATATCTGAAGAATATTCATGACACTCTACTTCTGGAGAAAATATATCTGCATGTATAAAAATTACAGAAACAAGCCACACAATTCTTTATAATTCTGAAAGTTTGAACATAAATTAAGAAAGAATGCATGAAAAAATGTTTCTTTTCTAAAGTTAGTCTGAAAATGTAAATATACACTATATAATGAGATTCAAAAGCTAGGGTCAAAATATATTAACGATCCCTAATTTTAAAATAATAGCTTCTGCATAGTAAATCTTTCTCTTTCAAGTGTAAATTTCAATAATTAAGTATGGTCTTCTCAGATCTTCTCACAGGCAATGCTTGATTTTTGTTTCTGTAGAACATGGGCTGTGGTACAGCTCAGTGATGCAATAGGTGCTTAGTGAGCATGAAGTACTATGTTGAATCCTCAGCAATACAACAAAAAACAAGTCAAAACAGGAAGGAAAGGACATAATGGGGAAAGGGAAGGAAAGAAGGATATAAACAGGGAGATAAGACAGAAGAGGGAAGGGAGGGGAAGATAGAAAATGAATGAAGGAGGAAAGGGAGAAAGGATAAGGGCCATGAATTTCCCCCTCACTTTAGTTTGCTTGAATTCTAAGTGGTACTGTTTGACTTGATTTTTAAAGCATTTTTCTTTTTTTTTTTCATTTTTCCCCTTTTTTTATTAGATATTTTCTTCATTTACATTTCAAATGCTATCCCTAAAGCCTCCTATACCCTCCCCCCACCCTGCTTCCCAATCCACCCACTCCTGCTTCCTAGCCCTGGCATTGCCCTGTACTGGGGCATATGATGTCCTCAAGACCAAGGGCTTCTCCTTCCATTGATGGCCAACTAAGCCATCCTATGCTACATATGCAACTAGAGACACATCTCTGGGGGTTACTGGGTAGTTCATATTGTTGTTTCTCCTATAGGGTTGCAGACGCCTTTAGCACCTTGTGTACTTTCTCTAGCTCCTTCATTAGGGGCCCTGTGTTCCATCCAATAGATGACTGTGAGTATCCACTTCTGTATTTACCAGGCATTGGCATAGCCTCACAAGAAAGAGCTATTTCAGGGTCCTGTCAGCAAAATCTTTCTGGCATATTCAATAGTGTCTGGGTATGGTGGTTGTATACGGGATGGATTCCCGGGTGGGGCAGTCTCTGGATGGTCTTTCCTTCTGTCTTAGCTCTGAACTTTGTCTCTGTAACTCCTTCCATGTGTATTTTGTTCCCCATTCTAAGAAGGAATGAAGTGTCCACACTTTGGTCTTCCTTCTTCTTGATTTTCATGAGTTTGGCAAATTGTATCTTGAATATTCTAAATTTGTTGGCTAATATCCGCATATCATGAGTGCATATCATGTGTGTTCTTTTGTGATTAGGTTACCTCACTCAGAATGATATCCTCCACATCCATCCATTTGCTTAATAATTTCATGAATTCATTGCTTTTAATTGCTGAGTAGTACTCCATTGTGTAAATGTACCACATTTTCTGAATCCATGTCTCTGTTAGGGACATCTGGGTTCTTTCCAGCTTCTGGCAATTATAAATAAGGCTGCCATGAACATAGTGGAGCATGTGTCCTTATCACAAGTTGGAACATCTTCTGGGTATATGCCCAGGAAAGGAATGGCTGGATCTTCCTGTAGAACTATGTCCAATTGTCTGAAGAAGTGCCAGAATAATTTCCAGAGTGGTTGAGCCAGCTTGGAATCTCACCAACAATGGAGGAGTGTTCCTCTTTCTCCACATCCTTGTTTGCATGTGCTGTCACCTAAGTTTTTGGTCTTAGCCATTCTGACTGGTGTGAGGTGGAACCTCAGAGTTGTTCTGATTTGCCTTCCCCTGGTGATTAAGGATGTTGAACATATTTTCAGGTGCTTCTCAGCCCTTCAGTATTCTTCAGTTGAGAATTCTTTGTTTAGCTCTGGACCCCATTTTTTAAGAGGGCAATTTGATTTTCTTGAGTCAATCTTCTTGAGTTCTTTATAAATATTGGAGATTAGTCCCATATCTGATTTAGGATTGTTAAGGATCCTTTCCCAATCTTTTGGTGGCCTTTTGTGTTATTGACAGTGACTTTTGCCTTACAAGAGCTTTGCAATTTTATAAGGTCCCATTTGTCAATTCTCAATTTTACAGCACAAGCCATTGCTGTTCTGTGAAGCAATTTTCCCCCTGTGCCCATTTCAAGGATTTTCCCCACTTTCTCCTCTATAAATTTCATTGTCTCTGGTTTTATGGGGAATTCCTTGATCCATGTAGACTTGTCCTTAGTACAAGAAGATAAGAATGGATCAATTTGAATTCTTCTACATGATAACCGCCAGTTGTGCCCGCACCATTTGTTAAAAATGCTGTCTTTTTTCCACTGCATGGTTTTAGCTCCCTTGTCAAAGATCAAGTGACCATAGGTGTGTGGGTTCATTTCTGAGTCTTCAATTCTATCCCATTGATCTATTTGTCTGTCATTGTACCAGTACCATACAGTTTTTATCACAACTGCTTTGTGGTACAGCTTTAGGTCAAGCATGGTGATTCTATCAGAGGTACTTTTATCATTGAGAATAGTTCTTGCTATCCTAGGTTTTTCGTTATTCCAGATGAATATACAGATTGCCCTTTTGTAATTTGTTGAAGAATTGAGTTGAAATGGGGATTGCATTGAATCTGTAGATTGCTTTTGGCAAGATAGCCATTTTTACTATATTGATCCTGCCAATCCATGAGCATGGGAGATCTTTCCATATTCTGAGATCTTCTTTGATTTCTTTCTTCCTTTGGCTTCTATTCTCCATAGATTACCAATTTAAAATGAGTTCCAGTGACTTAGAAAATGTCAAACTGAATGAATATTACATAGGGAAGATGTTTGTTGGATACTCACTAGGAGTTAGAGGCTGTTCTGGGAATGTGTGTGGCAATGGGGAAAAGAATTAGAGGCATAGTCACTCATGTAGAACTTAGATTCTCTTAGGGTAAGTGATAATAAAATAATTGTGAAATGTATAATATTTTAATGAAGTATATTTGGACATACATCCAATTGTCTAAAAAAATAAAAAGACTTTTGGAGACTTAGATATCAAAAACTGGGTGATGAGTATGAACATCATTGAGAAGAAGAAAATTGATAAAACATTAGAGATATATAAAGATAAAAATGGAATATGAGAATGAGTCATGTGGCCAAGCATTACTGAAAAGCTTTACTGAAGGCATTAGTATATGTAAAGGCCATAAGTAGAGCTTCCTTCCATTTAATGTTAGCGTTTTCAGTCTAAGAAAATTGGAGCAACTTCAGGCTGAGCTTAAAGAAGCACCATAGCATTATATGAATTTTAAATTGATTTTTTTTATCTCATGATTGAACACAAACTCTTCAAGGAGAAATAGAAGAAGGTTAATGCATGTGAGAATTGACCAAAGACCGCTTGCCCAGGATACTGGCAGGAGAGGGACAGGAAGAGATCTCTGTTTCCATAAGTGCTGAAGTAGAGCCTGTAGAATTTTCTGAAGGATCACACTTGATGTGAGAGTAAAGAACCTAGTCTTGGGACCCAGGCATCTGAAAAAAAGGAATTTCAGCTAAAATATACAGGTCATGCAGGATATTTCCCTGGACTTGTTTAGCCTGAGCTGATCACTTCGCTTGAGATGCCACTCAAGTTCACTGCTAGATAAACCTAGATGGCTATTGGGGGAGTGGGGGATCGCTGGGCTTTAGCTTTTTCTTCTAAGTGTATTCATTCATGTTTCAGTACTGACACCTCAGCTTCCTTCCTCTCACCTTTCCAATGTTAAAACTCAAACCATCCAAGGGTCATGGACCATAGTTCCATGCCTGTGCTCTCTTGAGGAAGGAAGATCTGTAATATCACTTATACTTACAATGCATGTTATCAAATCATTCCATCCTTATAATCTTTTCTTAAAGTTCCTTGCCAGGAATTTAATTGATATGATGTCCTTCAGGAACTGTTACTAGGATTATGTTGTACTTTAAAATTCATCCTGCTGGTACCTTGTCATCTTCTGGTTTTCAGTGAACACTTGAAAGTTCTACTTGAGATTTATGCATTGAATAATCTGTTATCTCTGCTACATTGATGAAAGGTCCTTTATAGTAAATGTGCTTTCTCCTGAAGATTGTCTATTATACAGTGTAAGTTTTATTTCCAACCTAGCACTATGATAAAGTCCCTCTGTACATTTTAGGTTATTCTAACAACTTTACCACAGTTCATTACATGATCAAGCCAAAGAGAACTATAAAGCCATAAACAACCTACATAGGTGAGGCATACAGTGACTGCAGAATGGAGGAGAGGAAGCACAGTGTATAAGCATTCCAACAGGGGCAGTGCTAGTAACAGAAGAATAATATTTCTTCAATACATATGGAGTTAATCTCAGCTATGCGAACATGACTTTGGCTCTGAAGCCTGATGAGAAGAAGGGGTCTCAAGCTCTTGTCCATAAAACAAACAGCCACAATGGCATAAGACCATTTTAAATATAGCAGAAACATCAGAAGAAACATAATTTGCGAGAGCCGCTGAGGCAGCAGCCTGGGCGGGCCACAGACAACCGGCCACCATCCGGACCAGAGGACAGGTGTCCGCCTGGCTCGGGAGACGGCCTCAGCCTCAGGAGCAGCGGTCACCATCTTGGTTCCAGGACTCCCTGGAACTTAGGATTTTAGTCTGCACAGGTGAGAGTCTGCACCACAGAAGCTGACAGCTTCTGGGAACTGCCAAAGCAACACAGCTTCTGAGAGAGGTCCTGTTTTGGGCCTTCTTCTTCGACCAGGAGGAGGTCCAAAACCAAGATATCTGCGCACCTTCCCTGTAAGAGAGCTTGCCAGCAGAGAGTGCTCTGAGCACTGAAACTCAGAGGAGAGAATCTGTCTCCCAGGTCTGCTGAGAGATGGTAACAGAATCACCAGAAGAACAATCTCTAAACAGAGTCAACTATAACTACTAACTCCAGAGATTACCAGATGGCGAAAGGTAAACGTAGGAATCCTACTAACAGGAACCAAGACCACTCACCATCATCAGAACCCAGCACTCCCACTTCGCCCAGTCCAGGGCACCCCAACACACCCGAAAACCTAGACCTAGATTTAAAAGCATATCTCATGATGATGGTAGAGGACATCAAGAAGGACTTTAATAAATCACTTAAAGAAATACAGGAGAACACTGCTAAAGAGTTACAAGTCCTTAAAGAAAAACAGGAAAACACAATCAAACAGGTAGAAGTCCTTACAGAAAAAGAGGAAAAAACATACAAACAGGTGATGGAAATGAACAAAACCATACTAGACCTAAAAAGGGAAGTAGAAACAATAAAGAAAACTCAAAGTGAGGCAACACTGGAGATAGAAACCCTAGGAAAGAAATCTGGAACCATAGATTTGAGCATCAGCAACAGAATACAAGAGATGGAAGAGAGAATCTCAGGTGCAGAAGATTCCATAGAGAACATCGGCACAACAATCAAAGAAAATGGAAAATGCAAAAAGATCCTAACTCAAAATATCCAGGAAATCCAGGACACAATGAGAAGACCAAACCTACGGATAATAGGAGTGGATGAGAATGAAGATTTTCAACTCAAAGGACCAGCAAACATCTTCAACAAAATTATTGAAGAAAACTTCCCAAATATAAAGAAAGAGATACCTATGAACATACAAGAAGCCTACAGAACTCCAAATAGACTGGACCAGAAAAGAAATTCCTCCCGACACATAATAATCAGAACATCAAATGCACTAAATAAAGATAGAATACTAAAAGCGGTAAGGGAAAAAGGTCAAGTAACATACAAAGGCAAGCCTATCAGAATTACACCAGATTTTTCACCAGAGACTATGAAAGCCAGAAGAGCCTGGACAGATGTTATACAGACACTAAGAGAACACAAATTCCAGCCCAGGCTACTATACCCAGCCAAACTCTCAATTACCATAGATGGAGAAACCAAAGTATTCCACGACAAAACCAAATTCTCACATTATCTCTCCACGAATCCAGCCCTTCAAAGGTTAATAACAGAAAAAAACCAATACAAGAACGGGAACAATATCCTAGAAAAAACAAGAAGGTAATCCCTCAACAAACCTAAAAGAAGACAGCCACAAGAACAGAATGCCAACTTTAACAACAAAAATAACAGGAAACAACAATTACTTTTCCTTAATATCTCTTAACATCAATGGTCTCAACTCCCCAATAAAAAGACATAGACTAACAAACTGGCTACACAAACAAGACCCAACATTTTGCTGCTTACAGGAGACACATCTCAGAGAAAAAGATAGACACTACCTCAGAATAAAAGGCTGCAAAACAATTTTCCAAGCAAATGGTATGAAGAAACAAGCTGGAGTAGCCATCCTAATATCTGATAAGATTGACTTCCAACCCAAAGTCATCAAAAAAGACAAGGAGGGGCACTTTGTTCTCATCATAGGTAAAATCCTCCAAGAGGAACTCTCAATTCTGAATATCTATGCTCCAAATACAAGGGCAGCCACATTCATTAAAGAAACTTTAGTAAAGCTCAAAGCACACATTGCACCTCACACAATAATAGTGGGAGACTTCAACACACCACTTTCACCAATGGACAGATCATGGAAACAGAAACTAAACAGGGACACACTGAAACTAACAGAAGTGATGAAACAAATGGATCTGACAGATATCTACAGAACATTTTATCCTAAAACAAAAGGATATACCTTCTACTCAGCACCTCATGGTACCTTCTCCAAAATTGACCACATAATAGGTCACAAAACAGGCCTCAACAGATTCAAAAATATTGAAATTGTCCCATGTATCCTATCAGATCACCATGCACTAAGGCTGATCTTCAATAACAAAAAAATTAACAGAAAGCCAACACTCACGTGGAAACTGAACAACATTCTTCTCAATGATACCTTGGTCAAGGAAGGAATAAAGAAAGAAATTAAAGACTTTTTAGAGTTTAATGAAAATGAAGCCACAACGTACCCAAACCTTTGGGACACAATGAAAGCATTTCTAAGAGGGAAACTCATAGCTCTGAGTGCCTCCATGAAGAAACGGGAGAGAGCACATACTAGCAGCTTGACAACACATCTAAAAGCTCTAGAAAAAAAGGAAGCAAATTCACCCAAGAGGAGTAGACGGCAGGAAATAATCAAACTCAGGGGTGAAATCAACCAAGTGGAAACAAGAAGAACTATTCAAAGAATTAACCAAACGAGGAGTTGGTTCTTTGAGAAAATCAACAAGATAGATAAACCCTTAGCTAGACTCACTAGAGGGCACAGAGACAAAATCCTAATTAACAAAATCAGAACTGAAAAGGGAGACATAACAACAGATCCTGAAGAAATCCAAAACACCATCAGATCCTTCTACAAAAGGCTATACTCAACAAAACTGGAAAACCTGGACGAAATGGACAAATTTCTGGACAGATACCAGGTACCAAAGTTGAATCAGGATCAAGTTGATCTTCTAAACAGTCCCATATCCCCTAAAGAAATAGAAGCAGTTATAAATAGTCTCCCAGGCAAAAAAAGCCCAGGACCAGACGGGTTTAGTGCAGAGTTCTATCAGACCTTCAAAGAAGATCTAATTCCAGTTCTGCACAAACTTTTTCACAAGATAGAAGTAGAAAGTACTCTACCCAACTCATTTTATGAAGCCACTATTACTCTGATACCTAAACCACAGAAAGATCCAACAAAGATAGAGAACTTCAGACCAATTTCTCTTATGAATATCGATGCAAAAATCCTCAATAAAATTCTCGCTAACCGAATCCAAGAACACATTAAAGCAATCATCCATCCTGACCAAGTAGGTTTTATTCCAGGAATGCAGGGATGGTTTAATATACGAAAATCCATCAATGTAATCCACTATATAAACAAACTCAAAGACAAAAACCACATGATCATCTCGTTGGATGCAGAAAAAGCATTTGACAAGATCCAACACCCATTCATGATAAAAGTTCTGGAAAGATCAGGAATTCAAGGCCCATACCTAAACATGATAAAAGCAATCTACAGCAAACCAGTAGCCAACATCAAAGTAAATGGAGAGAAGCTGGAAGCAATCCCACTAAAATCAGGGACTAGACAAGGCTGCCCACTTTCTCCCTACCTTTTCAACATAGTACTTGAAGTATTAGCCAGAGCAATTCGACAACAAAAGGAGATCAAGGGGATACAAATTGGAAAGGAGGAAGTCAAAATATCACTTTTTGCAGATGATATGATAGTATATATAAGTGACCCTAAAAATTCCACCAGAGAACTCCTAAACCTGATAAACAGCTTCGGTGAAGTAGCTGGATATAAAATTCACTCAAACAAGTCAATGGCCTTTCTCTACACAAAGAATAAACAGGTTGAGAAAGAAATTAGGGAAACAACACCCTTCTCAATAGTCACAAATAATATAAAATATCTTGGCGTGACTCTAACTAAGGAAGTGAAAGATCTGTATGATAAAAACTTCAAGTCTCTGAAGAAAGAAATTAAAGAAGATCTCAGAAGATGGAAAGATCTCCCATGCTCATGGATTGGCAGGATCAATATTGTAAAAATGGCTATCTTGCCAAAAGCAATCTACAGATTCAATGCAATCCCCATCAAAATTCCAACTCAATTCTTCAACGAATTAGAAGGAGCAATTTGCAAATTCATCTGGAATAACAAAAAACCTAGGATAGCAAAAACTCTTCTCAAGGATAAAAGAACCTCTGGTGGAATCACCATGCCTGACCTAAAGCTTTACTACAGAGCAATTGTGGTAAAAACTGCATGGTACTGGTATAGAGACAGACAAGTAGACCAATGGAATAGAATTGAAGACCCAGAAATGAACCCACACACCTATGGTCACTTGATCTTCGACAAGGGAGCTAAAACCATCCAGTGGAAGAAAGACAGCATTTTCAACAAATGGTGCTGGCACAACTGGTTTTTATCATGTAGAAGAATGCGAATCGATCCATACTTATCTCCTTGTACTAAGGTCAAATCTAAATGGATCAAAGAACTTCACATAAAACCAGAGACACTGAAACTTATAGAGGAGAAAGTGGGGAAAAGCCTTGAAGATATGGGCACAGGGGAAAAATTCCTGAACAGAACAGCAATGGCTTGTGCTGTAAGATCGAGAATTGACAAATGGGACCTAATGAAACTCCAAAGTTTCTGCAAGGCAAAAGACACCGTCAATAAGATAAAGAGACCACCAACAGATTGGGAAAGGATCTTTACCTATCCTAAATCAGATAGGGGACTAATATCCAACATATATAAAGAACTCAAGAAGGTGGACTTCAGAAAATCAAACAACCCCATTAAAAAATGGGGCTCAGAACTGAACAAAGAATTCTCACCTGAGGAATACCGAATGGCAGAGAAGCACCTGAAAAAATGTTCAACATCCTTAATCATCAGGGAAATGCAAATCAAAACAACCCTGAGATTCCACCTCACACCAGTCAGAATGTCTAAGATCAAAAATTCAGGTGACAGCAGATGCTGGCGAGGATGTGGAGAAAGAGGAACACTCCTCCATTGTTGGTGGGATTGCAGGCTTCTACAACCACTCTGGAAATTAGTCTGGCGGTTCCTCAGAAAATTGGACATAGTACTACCGGAGGATCCAGCAATACCTCTCCTGGGCATATATCCAGAAGATGCCCCAACTGGTAAGAAGGACACATGCTCCACTATGTTCATAGCAGCCTTATTTATAATAGCCAGAAGCTGGAAAGAACCCAGATGCCCCTCAACACAGGAATGGATACAGAAAATGTGGTACATCTACACAATGGAGTACTACTCAGCTATTAAAAAGAATGAATTTATGAAATTCCTAGCCAAATGGATGGAACTGGAGGGCATCATCCTGAGTGAGGTAACACATTCACAAAGGAACTCACACAATATGTACTCACTGATAAGTGGATATTAGCCCAAAACCTAGGATACCCAAGATATAAGATACAATTTCCTAAACACATGAAACTCAAGAAAAATGAAGACTGAAGTGTGGACACTATGCCCCTCCTTAGAAGTGGGAACAAAACACCCTTGGAAGGAGTTACAGAGACAAAGTTTGGATCTGAGATGAAAGGATGGACCATGTAGAGACTGCCTTATCCAGGGATCCACCCCATAATCAGCATCCAAACGCTGACACCATTGCATACGCTAGCAAGATTTTATCAAAAGGACCCAGATGTAGCTGTCTTTTGTGAGACTATGCCGGGGCCTAGCAAACACAGAAGTGGATGCCCACAGTCAGCTAATGGATGGATTACAGGGCTCCCAATGGAGGAGCTAGAGAAAGTACCCAAGGAGCTAAAGGGATCTGCAACCCTATAGGTGGATCAACATTATGAACTAACCAGTACCCCGGAGCTCTTGACTCTAGCTGCATATATATCAAAAGATGGCCTAGTCGGCCATCACTGGAAAGAGAGGCCCATTGGACACACAAACTTTATATGCCCCAGAACAGGGGAACGCCAGGGCCAAAAAGGGGGAGTGGGCGGGTAGGGGAGTGGGGGTGGGTGGGTATGGGGGACTTTGGTATAGCATTGGAAATGTAAATAAGCTAAATACCTAATAAAAAATGGAAAGAAAAAAAAAAGAGGCACAATTACATACGTGAAAGAAAAAAAAAAAAAGAAACATAATTTGCCTATTATGTTGTTTGATCAGGCCATGGACTTTGCAACAAATTAAGATAGGACCTAGAGGCAAAGTCGTGGCAGATAAACAGTGTTCACTTATTCTTAATCCTAACATTAATGCACAGCACATATTGATGACCACATATCCTTTAGCAAAAGAAATGCAATGTTCTTGACTCTTATTCCTACCTAACATGATCTAGTCTTCTCTTTGCTGAAGTACTTTTCTCCTACATCACCATGGTGCACTGGACAGATCACATGTTGCTCTCATTGTTCTTCTGGGTAAGATGAATAGTGAGGCTATAACCCAAGTGCTAATGTCCTGGGATTTCTGTCTGAAATACTTCAATGGTTTAGATAGTACATAGCTACTATTACCTGTTCTCTGACAATAGAAGAGAGAGGACAGGTGTGGTTGCCCTCTGTCCCCAGGCATAGCTGCTATGCAGACTTCAGCTTATTTTCTTAAATAGATAAAGCTGTAATAACATAATGCTTCCCCTACCTATGATTGCCTACATTCATGGAAAGGGAGTTAGATGAGATTCTCAAATCCACTCTGGAAAGTAAATTCCACAGTTTTTAGACTAAGTTCAGTTTTCTGTGCCCTCATCCCAGCCAAAGTTCTAGACACTCTCTTGATGAGTTCCTTCTCATCTCCATAGTGGGTTGCCTCAAAGTGCAGTTGGTTTCTGCTTTAGTTCTTTGTAAGAGATGTGGTAGCATGTAGGCACATGCCACTGACGTTCAAATCGCCCCCTATTTACCATGTTACATTTATAGAATAAACTTATCAAGCTACTTTATAAGTGTTAAGACATTATTTCATTTAAGCTTACTGTATTGGCTAGTTTTGTGTCAACTTGACACAGCTGGAGTTATCACAGAGAAAGGATCTTCAGTTGAGGAAATGCCTCCATGAGATCCAACTGTAAGGCATTTTCTCAATTAGTGATCAAGGGGGAAAGGCCCCTTATGGGTGTAACCATCTCTGGGCTGGTAGTCTTGGGTTCTATAAGAGAGCAGGCTGAGCAAGCCAGGTGAGGCAAGCCAGTACAGAACATCCCTCCATGGCCTCTGCATCTTTAACCCCAGCAATTGGGAGGCAGAGACAGGCAGATTTCTGAGTTCAAGACCAGCCTAGTCTACAAAGTGAGTTTCAGGACTGCCAGGGCTATACAGAGAAACCCTGTCTCCCAGATATAGCTCTCTCTTGTGAGAATATGCCGGGGCCTAGCAAACACAGAAGTGGATGATCACAGTCAGCTATTGGATGGGTCACACGGCCCCTTATGGAGGAGCTAGAGAAATTACCCAAGGAGCTAAAGGGAACTGTAACCCTATAGGTGGAGCAACAATATGAACTAACCAGTACCCGGGAGCTCTTGTCTTTAGCTGCATATGTATCAAAAGATGGCCTAGTCAGTCATCACTACAAAGAGAGGCCCATTGGACTTGCAAACTTTATATGCCCCAGTACAGGGGAACACCAGGGCCAAAAAGGGGCAGTGGGTGGGTAGAGGATTGCGGGGGTGGGTTTGGGGGACCTTTGGGATAGCATTGAAAATGTAAACGAGGAAAATACCTAATTAAAAAAAAATGTCAAAAAAAAAAAAAGAGGAACAGTGAGCTGGATGTAAAGTGAATGAATAAAAAGAAAAAAGAAAAAAAAAACAAAAACAAAAACAAAACAAAACAAAACAAAAGCTAGAACGTACTGGTAAAGTTGTGAAGCAAGAATACTCCTCCATTGCTGTTGGGAGTGCAAACTTGTAAAAGTACTTTAGAAAACCTTTTTTTTTTTTTTTGGTTTCATAGAAAACTGCAGATAATTCTACCTTAAGACCCACTCCTGGGCATATATGAAAAAGATGCTCCAAAATCTTACAAACATACTTTTTTCAATTATGTTCATATCAGCTTTATTTGTAATAGTCAGAAACTGGAAACAACCTAGTTGTCCCTCACCTAATGAATGGATTAAAAAATATGGTACATCTACACAATGGAATACTATTCAGCTATTATAACCAAGATGTAGGTTTTTGGTTTTGTTTTTGTTTTTATCGCCTGAAGATTTGGGTTATATTTACCTTCACAAGACTCTCATGAAACACAGAGCCATGATATGTTAACAAACATCTGAAGGCATAACCAATAAAAAAAAAAATGTTAGATATTATTTCATTGCAGTATCCTGCAAAGGAGAAAAGTAAAACTGTCCAAAGACAGAGTCAAAAAGTTAAGCAAGAAATTGTCTCTTCATTTCAGAAAGTGGGCAAAGGCAAGTGAATAATTCTGTGGATGTACCTTAGGTTTATGTGCTTTGTTTTAGTGCTAATATCAATCATATTTATGTTACTTCTACTTGTACTTTGAACATCTGTAGTGCAGTTTTTACATTCTGGAGTTATGGATTTGACTCTACAAAAAATATGTGCTATGAAACTTAGCACAGAGTTATTTTTACAACATACTGTATTAAAAACTCACAGAAAGGGGAGACTTAAGATATTGTATAAATGAAGTTATTTACTCAAATGATGGGATTGTTTTTCCAAACTATCTAAACAGGCCCATATCATACAAGGAAATAGAAGAAGTCATTAAAAACCTCACAAGCAAAAACAAACAAACAAAACAAACAAACAACCAAAAATCAACAAACAAAAAATAACAACACAGGGCTAGGTGGATTTAGTGCAGAATTTTACCAGACCTTCACAGAAGACCTGATACCAATTTTCCTCAAACTATTCCACAAAATAGAAAGAGAAGGAACACTACCAAACTCATTCTATGAAGCCACAATTACTCTGATACCAAAACCACACACAGACCCAATCAAAAAAGAGAACTTCAGACCAATCTTGCTTATGAATATCGATGCAAAAATACTCAATAAAATTCTTGCAAACCAAATCCCAGAACACATCAAAACCATCATTTACCACGGTCAAATAGGCTTCATGCAATGTTGGTTTAATATATGAAAATCCATTAATGTAATCCACTATATAAACAAGCAGAAAGAAAAAAATCACACGATCACGTCCTTAGATGCAGAAAAAGCATTTGACAAAATATAACACCCCTTCATGTTAAAACTATTGGAGAGATCAGGAGATCAAGGCCCATACATAAACATAATAAAAGGAATTAACTGCAAACCAACAGCCAAGATCAAATTAAATGGTGCCATACTTGAGGCAATCCCACTGAAATCGGGGACAAGACAAGGATACACACTTTCCCCATATCTATTCAATATGGTATTCAAAGTGTTAGCTAGAACAATAAAACAAAAAGAGATGAAGAGGACAAAAATTGGTAAAGAAGAAATAAAGGTATCACTATTTGCAAATGGTATGATAGTATACATAAGCAACCCCAAAAATTCTACCAGAGAACTTCTCCAGCTTATAAACAATTTCAGCAAAGTGACCAGATATAAAATTAACTCAGATAAATCAGTATCCTTCCTGTATATTTTTTATTCTTAATCCATTCAGCATACCCATATTATTTGTTAAAAGGATCAAGACAATGGACATTTAATATTTTATTAAAAGATAAGTGTTGACATTGTTTGACTATTGTTTTTCTGTTTTGTATACATGACCCTAGTTAGTATCTCAGGAACTATAATATAATTTTCATTGAAATTTTTTTGCTGTGTTTATCCCTCTCCTCATTTTGAAGTGTTGCTTCCAGTATTCTCTGTAGGTTTGGTTTGGTGGACATGAATTCTTTAATCTACTTATATCATGTCCATGTGTCTCAGCCTTGGATCATCTTTTTTCTTAAATTTACTCTCTTATATATTACATCTACATCAAGTTTTCTTTTCTTTCCTCTCCTCTTAGTACCTCCCCCTCCCTCATCTCGTTATATATCTTCTTTCATTCTCAGCAGAAAACGCCAGGACTCCTAGGATATCGACCAAACATGGCATAAAAAATTAGACTCCCCTCTCATACTATGGTCAGATAATGCAACAGAGTAGGTGGAATAGTGTCTCTAATCCATGAAAAAAACATCAGAAATATTACCCAGTCAATTTGATAGGAGCTTCACAAAAACAGTAATTTATGCTATTATAACATACATACAGAGGGCATTTATTGGACCTATGCATGCTCCTCCAGTCAGTTCAGACTCTGTGAGCTTTTATGAACGGAAGTTCCTTGGTTCTGTGGGTTTTCTGTGGTGTCCAAGACACTTATGGATCTTTCAATGACTCCGCCCCAACTCATCAAAATTCCCTGAGCTCTGCCTAATGGTTGGCTGTGGGTTTCTGCATGTTTCCATCAGTTGCTGGAAGAAGGAATTCTGATGACAACTGTGTACTCATCAGTCATATTTCCCTTTCTTGGTCTGGATTAATTAATTCTGGAATAGTTTTTAACTTTCCATCCCTTTGATTTCAAATTTCATAATAACATTTTCTTTAAGAGCTGACTAACACTTCACTGTATAACTACCATATTTCCTCAATCCATTCTTTGGTTGAGGGACATCTAGGTCCTTTACAGTTTCTTGTTATTATGACTGAAGCTGCTATCAATAAAGTTGGGCAAATGTCTTTGTGGTAGGATAAAGTATCCATTGAGTGCATGGTCAGGAGTGGTGTAGCTGGATCTTGAGGTAGATTGAGTCCCAATTTTATGGGGAACTTTGATACTGATTTCCAATGTGGCTGTACAAGTTTGAACTTCCACCAGAAACTGAGGAATATTCCCTTTGCTCTACATCCTAACCAACATAATTAATTTATTTGTTTGTTTGTTTGTTTGTTTATTTATTTAATGTATATGAGTATACTGTCTCTGTCTTTAGACACAACAGAAGAGGGCATTTGATCCCATTTCAGATTGTTGTGAGCTATCATCCAGTAGCTGGGAATTTAACTCATGAGCTTTAGAAGAGTAGTCAGTGCTCTTAACCACTGAACCATCTCTCTAGCCTGCCAGCATGAGTTTTTATTTTAGCCATTCTGGCATGTGTAAGACAGAATCTCAGAGTCAATTTGATTTGCATTTCCATGATGGCTAAGAATATTGACCATTTATTTAAGTGTTTCTTGGCCATTTGAAATTCCTCTCCTGAGAACTCTTTGAACCTGTACTCTGTTTAATTCGATCATTTGGTTTTTTGATGTCAGGAAGAAGGTAAGACTGTTTACTATCTCTGTATCTATTCAATACAGTACTTGACGGTTCAGTTGAAGCAATAAGATACTAAAGGAGGCCAAGGATATACAAATTAGGAAGAAGACATCAAAATGTTGATATTTGCTGATGATATGATATATCATATATATATACACACAACTCCAAAAAATTCTCAGGGAACTCCTTCATTTGATAACCATCTTCAGCAAAGTATCTGGATACAAGAATAAATCAAAAGTCAGCAGCCATCCTATATATAAATAACAAGTTAGTTGAGGGAGAAATAAGAGAAAGAACACCATGCCCAATACCCATAGATACTAAAAAGTATCTTGCAGTAACTCTAACCACACAATTGAAAGACCTGTATCACAGCAACAATGTTTCTGAAGAAAGAAGTTGAAGAAGATATCAGAAGATAGAAAGATCTACCATGCTCATGGATTAGTATATTTAAGGTAATAAAAATGACCATCTTACCAAAAGCAATCTACATGCTAAACAAAATTGTGATTAGTACTCCAAGACAAGTCTTTATGGATTTTGAAAGTACAATACTCAGCCTCACATGGAAAACAAAACACAGGAAAGTGAAAAATGATTGCATACAATAAACAAACATCATGATGTATCAACATCCACAGTTTTTTTTTTTCAAGACAGGGTTTCTCTGTATAGCCCTGGATGTCCTAGAACTCACTTTGTAGACCAGGCTGGCCTTGAACTCAAAAATCCTCCTGTCTCTGTCTCTCTGCCTCCCAAGTGCTGGGATTAAAAGTATGGGCAACCACCACCCGGCAACAACCACAATTTCAAGCTCTACTGCAGAGCTTTAGTAATAAAAAGTGCAGGGTATTGACATAAAAATGGTGATGTCCATTAGTAGAATCAAATTAATGTCCTAGACATAAGTCTACTCACCTATGGACACCTGTATTTTCATAAAGAAGCCAAAATTATACAATGGGGAAAAAAAAACTTCAGCAAATGGTGCTCATCTAACTGAATGTCTGAATGCAGAATACTGCCAATAGACCCACATCTATCACCCTGCATAAAACTCAAGTCCAGTTGGATCAAAGGCCTCAACATAAAACAATGCATATTGCACCTGATGGGAAAGTGGCAAATAGCCTGAAATGCATTGGAACAGTATATAACTTCTTTTGTTTTGTTTTATTTTGTTTTGTTTCCCAGCCAGGGTTTCTCTGTATAGCCCTGGCTGTCCTGGAACTCTCTTTGTAGACCAGGCTGGCCTCGAACTCAGAAATTCACCTGCCTCTGCCTTCCAAGTGCTGGGATTAAAGGCATGCGCCACCATGCCCAGCTTAGTATATAACTTCTTAAATAGAGCACCAGTGCACTGGCATTAAGATCAACAGTGGGATCCATATTCAGATTAGGATTATAAATTAAACTTAATAAAACTGAAAATTTTCTATAAGACAAAAATCATCAGCAATAGGACAAGATGGAGCCTACAGAATAGAAAAATATTTTCTCCAATTCTGTATAGGTCCAGTTTCTAAAATATATAAAGAAATCAAGAAAATTGGATCTTCTTTTAATATTTGCTCAATGGTCCACTTCCAATATGCTCTCTAAACTTCTATGTTTCCAAGTTCTAACTTTCTAAAAGATTCTTACTTCTGTAGCCATTCTAGACATTTTTCTCTATTATCTATCATTCTGTAAGATAGTATGTTACATATATATATATATATATATATATATATATATATATATATATATATATATTTACTACTGTCATTTTCCTAGTAGAGTCTAACTTACACACAAGAAGCTAGGCAGTCTATTTTACTCACAAATGATACACATGTTCTTATAGTAGCTTCTAGCTCATTGTAAATATCCTGTAACTCTAACTTACACACGGGCAGGTTTGCAGTCTCTTTTATCCACCAATGATACATATGCTTTTACAGCAACTTCTGGCTCATAGCAAGTATTCTGTAATTATTTGCATCATGTATGAATTACTCAGTGTGACATCACCCAGGTCACTAAAATACATTGTTAATTGATGAATATGTGGCATTTGTCAAAAACTCAGCCTTGTGAAAAGAAAGCGTTTTTCATGTGTGGTGGAAACTGAAGAAGTACAGGAGAAGAAAAAACAAACAAACAAACAAAACAAAAAACCTCTCCTGTCAGTCTGGTCTCCCCAGTACCCCATGACATAACGTGAGAAAGCTCATAGGAGAGATCAAGGCATCTGAGAACAGTAATGTTGAAGCCATTACTGCAGTCTAACTATCTGAATTTAAACCACAGCTCTAGTCATTGTTGCTAAGGGATTTTGAAGTTCTTTGTGTCTTTGTTTGCCTATAATGCAGTGTAAGACAAGTACTTACCTGGACTATATTTTCACATGAGTCAGAGTTGGTGCCTGCCACATAGTATTTATGAAATAGCAAATCTATTAGTCACCTTCTTGAGCCATATATGATTTGACTCACATTAGAGTATCTGAATAGACTTACAGGGATAGGTATCAATTTAAAGGTGGATATATATCTAGACATAGATGTGGATATGAACCTGGATGTGGACCAGCTATGTAAACATAGATGTTGATGTAATTATAAATTCTGAACCAGGTGGTGGTGGTGGTGCAAGCCTTTAATCCCAGAACTCAGCAGGCAGAGGCAGGCAGAGTTCTGAGTTTGAGGCCAGCCTGGTCTACAAAGTGAGTTCCAGGACAGTCAGGGCTATACAGAGAAACTGTGTCTAGAAAAAACCAAACCAAACCAAACCAAACCAAACCAAACCAAACCAAACCAAACCAAACCAAACCAAACCAAAACAAAACAAAACAAAACAAAACAAAACAAAACAAAACAGATTCTTGTCTTACTTTTGTTGTGGCAAATACCTGATACAATTATTCTGAATGAGATAGGGCTTTTTTGGCTTACAGTTTCTGGGACTCAGCATATGGCTGACTAGCTCCTTTACAGTGCTGCTATGTTCATCCTCAAGTTATAGAAGCACATGGTAGATGGAAGTTTCTTACTTAATTGTGGGTATGAAATAGGAACAAGAATGCATGTTTGCTAAGTTTTGATTTCAGGGGTACAGGCGTATTCCTAACCCTGTAAGCTTAGATTTTTTCAAAGCCTGCTTAAGTAAATGTTCCAACAATCAGAGGTAGGGGAAAAGAAAGGTTAATAGGAAATAGGAGTGGTGGACCTGTTTGAATGCAATTATTTGGGGGCAATTTCAATCCTTCTTCTCAGGATATCAGCAGTTCTATCTAAAAAATCAAACACAAATCAGTATCTGCAGTCCAGGGTAATAGGCAAAGACCAAATCTGAATCAGTAGCAGTGGCTTGATCCGGAAGAGAGCTCAAGGGTTTACCAAACTTTACAGGAATCTGGGGAAGTATCAAAATGCAGCTGGAACACCAGGAGAAATTCTGAGTTGCATTTTTCTCTATGAAGTCACAGGAAACAAAGGATCAGTTAAGAATTACAAGGCAAAGCAATGAGAGAGCATTTTCAGTGAAGACCAGAGAAGTTTTGCAAGTAAATTAAATATAAGAACATTGTCAACTCTCTGTTTTGGTTATACTTATACCCATTTCTTTCTTTCTTTATTATTATTATTTTCTTCATTTACATTTCAAATGCTATCCCAAAAGTCCCCTATATCCTCCCTCTGCCCTGCTCTCCGACCCACCCACTCCCACTTCTTGGCCCTGGCATTAATCTGTACTGGGACATACAAACAAACTTTAGTTTGCAAGACCAAGGGGGCTCTCTTCCCAATGATGGCTGACTAGGCCATCTTCTGCTACATATGCATCTAGAGACATGAGCTCTGGGGGTACTCTCAGTACTGATGAGTTCATATTGTTGTTCCACTTATAGGGTTGCAGACCCCTTTAGCTTCCTGGGTACTTTCTCTAGCTCCTCCATTGGGGGTCCTGTGTTCCATCCTAGAGATGACTGTGAGCATCCACACTGTATTTGCCAGGCACAGGCATAGCCTCAAAAGAGACAGCTATATCATGGTCCTTTCAGCAAAGTCTTGTAGGCATATGCAATAGTGTCTGGGTTTGGTAGTTGATTATGGGATGGAACCCCGGGTGGGGCAATATCTGGATGGTCCATCGTTTTGTATTAGCTCAAACTTTGTCTCTGTAACTCTTTCCACGGGTTTTATGTTCCCTATTCTAGGGAGGAACGAAGTATCCACATGTTGGTCTTCCTTCTTGATTTTCTTGTGTTTTGCAAATTGTATCTTGGGTATTCTGGGGTAATATCCACTTATCATTGAGTGCATATCAAGTGACTTCTTTTGTGATTGGGTTACCCCACTCAGAATGATGTCTTCCAGATACATCCATTTGCCTAAAAATTTCATAAATTCATTGTTTTTAATAGCTGAGTAGTACTCCATTGTGTTAATGTACCACATTTTCTGCATCCATTCCTCTGTTGAAGGACATATGGGTTTTTTCCAGCTTCTGGTTATTATAAATAAGGCTGCTTTGAATATACTGGAGCATGTGTTCTTATTAACAGTTGGAACATCTTCTGGGTATATGCCCAGGAGAGGAATTACTGGATCTTCCCATAGTACTATGTCCAGTTTTCTGAGGAACCACCAGACTGATTTCCAGAGTGGTTTAACAGCTTGCAATCCCACCAACAATGAGGAAGTGTTTCTCTTTCTCCACATCCTCGCCAGTATCTGCTGTCACCTGAATTTTGAATCCTAGCTATTCTTACTGGTGTGACGTGGAATATCAGGGTTGTTTTGATTTGCAATTCCTTGATGATTATGGATGTTGAACATTTTTTCAAGTGCTTCTCAGCCCTTCAGTATTCCTTAGTTGAGAATGACCCGTCCAGCAGGTCCAGTTATTCGAGGGTCTCCAGGGGACTTCTCCTAAGAACCAAATGGGGGTTAGAGAGACGAGAACCTTGTGCAATGAACGACACATGGAAGCAGTCTGAGTAGCATCAAGGTCTCACTATATTAGCAAGGCTCAAGGCTTAAATGCACAAGCAAAAGGGGAAGTACTTCTCAGCAGGAGGAATGGGGCACCAGAAATGCACCTCAGCAGGAGGGATGGGGCACCTGAAAAAGAGGAAGTACTTCTCAGCAGGAGGAAAGGGGCAGCAGAAATTTTTCTTTTGGCAGCTACAGGGAGAAGCAGGAACTTGGTGGTATCTGGGTACATCTTGAGGTCAGGACATCCGGTGCTGACTTAGGGCTGGAACAATCTGTGGTTGTTCTTGGAGCAGTACGTTGGTGGCCCGCTTTTGACCCCCTTTTCTTCTTGGAGAGGCCCAATTCAGAGATCAGGACAATTGTGTTGTCTTAATGGCTCCCAACATGAGAATTCTTTGTTTAGCTCTGTACTCCATTTTTAATGTGGTTATTTGAATTTCTGGAGTTCAGCTTCCTGAGCTCTTTGTATATATTGGATATTAGTCCCTTATCAGATTTAGGATGGGTAAAAATTCGTTCCCAATCTGTTGGTGTCCTTTTTTGTCTTATTGACAGTATCTTTGCCCTACAGAAGCTTTGAAATTTTATGAGGTGCCATTTGTCCAGTCCTAATCTTACAGCACAGGCCATTGCTGTTCTGTTTAGGAATTTTTTCCTCTGTGTCCATATTTTCCAGGTTTTTCCCCACTTTCTCCTCTAGAAATTTCAGTGTCTCCAGTTTTATGTGGAGTTCTTTGATCCACTAAAACTTGAGCTTTGTACAAAGAGATAAGAATGGATCAATTCAAATTCCTCTACATGATAACTGCCAGTTGTGCCAGCACCATTTGTTGAAAATGTTGTCTTTTTTTCCACTGGATGGTTTTAGATCCCTTTATCAAAGATCAAGTGACCATAGGTGTGTGGGTTCATTTCTGCATCTTCAATTGTCTTCGGTTGATCTACCTCTCTGTGGATGTACCAGTACCATGCAATTTTTATCACAATTGCTCTGTAGTACAGCTTTAGGTCAAGCATGGTGATTCCCCCAGAGGTTCTTTTATTGTTGAGAATAGCTTCTGCTATCCTAGGTCTTTTGTTATTCCAGATGAATTTGCAAATTGCCTTTTCTAACTCAGTGAAGAATTGAGTTGAAATTTTGATGGGGATTGCATTGAATCTGTAGATTGCTTTCAGTAGTATAGCCATTTTGCCTATATTAATCCTGCCAATCCATGAGCATAGGAGATATTTCTATCTCCTGAGATCTTTGATTTCTTTCTTCAGAGACTTGAAGTTCTTGTCATACTGATCTTTCCCTTCGTTAGTTAGAGTCACGCCAAGGTATTTTATATTATTTATGACTATTGTAAAGGGTGTTGTTTCCCTAATTTCTTTCTCAGCCTGTTTTTCCTTTCTGTAGAGAAAGGCCACTGATTTGTTTGAGTTAATTTTATATCTATCTACTGCACTGAAGCTGTTTATCAGGTTTAGGAGTTCTCTGGTGGTATTTTTAGGGTCACTTATATATACTATTGTATCATCTGCAAATAGTGATATTTTGACTTCTTTCTTTCCAATTTGTATCCTCTTGACCTCCTTTTGTTGTCTAATTGCTCTGGCTACAACTTCAAGTACTATATTGAGTAGGTATGGAGAAAGCAGGTAGCCTTATCGATTCCCTGATTTTAGTGGGATTGATTCCAGCTTCTCTCCATTTACTTCGATGTTAGCTACTGGTTTGCTATAGATTGCTTTATTATATTTAGATATGGGCCTTGAATTCCTGATCTTTTCATGACTTTTATCATCAAGGGGTGTTGGATTTTGTAAAATGCTTTTCAGTATCTAATGAGATGATCATGTTGGTTTTCTCTTTGAGTTTCTTTATATAAAAGATAATGTTGATGGAAATCCAAATATTAAACCATCCCTGCATCCCCGAGATGAAGCCTACTTGGTCAAGATGGATGATCGTTTTGATGTGTTCTTGGATTCAGTTTGCAAGGATTTTATTGAGTACTTTTACATTGATATTCATAAGGGAAATTGGTCTGAAGTTCTGTTTCTTCGTTGGATCTTTGTGTGGAGTAGGTATCAGAGCAACTTTGGATTCATCAAATGAATTGGGTAGAGTACTTTCTGTTTCTATTTTTGGAATAATTTGAGAAGAATTGGAATTAGGTCTTCTTTGAAGGTCTGGTAGAACTGTGCACTAAACCCATCTGGTCCTGGGCGTTTTTGGTGGGGAGACTATTAAGAACTGCTTCTATTTCTTTAGGGGATATGGGGCTGTTTAGATTGTTAATCTGATCCTGATTTAATTTTGGTACCTGGTATCTTTCTAGGAAATGTTCATTTCATCCAGGTTTCCCAGTTTTGTTGAGTATAGCTTTTTTTTTTTTTTTTTTTTTTTTAGTAGGATCTGATGATATTTTGGACTTTCTCAAGATCTGTTGTGTAGTCTCATTTTTCTTTTCTGATTTTGTTAATTCGGATACTGTTCCTGTGCCTTATATAAGGTCGTTTTCAGGACAGGAAAATTTAACACTGAAAGTTTGGCAAAGTCTTTGCAGTGATAGAAAGACAACACACTATTTATGAGAATATGAGGACACAGACTGTAGTTTTGACTGTAGTCATCTAACTGTTTTCTCAGTGTTCAACATGATTATGAAGAAAATCTTGGATATAAGTAAATCACACAAATGACTGTGCAGGTGTCTTGTGAAATCAGATGTCATGTTGGACAGCAAACATGAGTAAAGACAATGTTTTTTCTTTTATCATGTTGACCATTATTATTCATCATAAGGATACAGAGGGGTGGTTAATTCTAAGCGCTTTGATGCATTTTTAAATTCTTTCTGCAGTTAACTTATTATGAAAAGCCTGGTAGCACACAGTAGTTAAAGAGTCTATGTTGGAGGTTGAACGGGGTTAGTAACTTAAGAGTGAGCACATATTTAGCATGTGTGAGACAGTGATTTCAATTACCCACTCCAAAACAAAAGAAGGAAAGAGCAAATGAAAAGAATAGTAAAAGGAGAAATTTCAAATTGAATGCCCCAGATTTAAGTCGGAGCTTCTTCTGTAAATAAGATAGGTTATAGAAGGAAATTCCTCTCTCTGGCTCATTCCCTCTCTATCCAAGTGAAAAGGATAATAGGAAAATAGTGAAAGCTATTGTAGAGAGATATGGAGCAGATTTGACAAGTATGGAGCACAAGATGCTAAAATCATCTGAGCTCATTTAGGAATGGCCCAGCACTCTGTGAAATGTAGTGATAATGTCTTTAAAAGTTAGATGCTCAGAGACTGTCCCACCCAGGGATCCATACCATATTCAGTCACCAAACATGGACACTATTGCATATGCCAGCAAGATTTTGCTGAAAGGACCCTGATATAGCTGTTTCTTGTGAGGCTATGCCAGTGCCTGGCAAATACGGAAGTGGATGCTCACAGTCATCTATTGGATGGAACACAGGGCCCCCAATGGAGGAGCTAGAGAAAGTACCCAAGGAGCTGAAGGGGTTGGCAACCTTATAGGTGGAACAACAATATGAACTAACCAGTGCCCCCAGAGCGTGTGTCTCTAGCTGCATATGTAGCAGAAGATGGCCTAGTCAGCCATCATTAGGAGGAGAGGCCCTTGGTCTTGCAAAGTTTATATGCCCCTAGTACAGGGGAATGCCAGGGCCAGGAAGAGTGAGTGGATGGGTTGGGGAGCAGGGTGGAAAGAGTGTATAGGGGAATTTCAGGGTGGCATTTGAAATGTAAATGAAGAAAATATCTAATAGAAAATTGTTTAATAAAAAAAGTTAGATATTGGCCCTCTATGTATTAAATGGTTATCTTGAGACCTGCTAGATCTAAATATGAGGTGATAGATTTGGATTCATGACAAGACTGTGCAGGAAGTGCACTCTAGGAAAGCATAAACAGGCCTCCAGTGTGCCTAATCCTACATGTCACAAGAAGCAGAAAAATAAAGAATACTGGAGAAAGTCAAGAGGATGTTTGTAGAAATGTTATAGATTAAATATATCTAGGACATATGTCAATGCTACACTCTTATACTCTGAATATGACTATGTTAGTTATAGAATCTTTACAGAAAAAATTAAGGTCAATTAAGATCTTTAGGATAGGTTTCAATCAAAAATGACTGGTTTGCTGAAAGAATTGAAGAATACACAAGCTAAGGAAGACTGCATGTCAAAAAAGGAGAAAATGTGTCAACAATTAAAGAGAGTAGATCTGTTAACACCTTGGATGTGAGCTTTTAATATGAAGAATTATGAGGAAATTAATATCTGTTGTTTGGTTGCAATATTAGCAATGGGATAGGACATCAGCAAGAAAGAAAGGTACAAACTTTCTGGATGATACATAGCACCTTGCCCAGTCTCACTGCCCAGGACAACAAAATTCACCTTGGGCTGTGCCATCAAAACCAGTTTTCTCAGAAGGAAGCACCAAATAGATGCTTAGAGACAGAAATAGAAACAGTTCTTTGAAGTGACCCCATTTGGCAATAATTTATTGATATACTCTATAAGACTGCATAGAGCAAAAGTAGCATTGCTAGTCATGTGAGAATATAGAGTTACCTCAGTTTGGGTTTCCATTGCTATAAACAAACACCATACAAGGGAAATTTTATAAAGGAATATATTTAATTGGTCTGGTTTACAGTTTCAGAGGTTCAGTCCATTATCATCATAGCAAGAATGGCAGAGAGACATGGTACTGGAAAAGAAGTCAAGACATCTACATCTTGATCTCCAAGAAACCAGGAGTATATTTTCCCTTATGCACTGGATGGAACATGAACATAGGACCTCCAAGCCTAACCCCAAAATAACACACTTCCTCCAACTATAAAATAACTATTTGAATAAGGACACATTTCTTAATATTGCCCTTTCCTGTGGACCAAGCATTCAAAGACATGAGTCTATTGGAGAGAAAAGTATTCTAACAACTGTAAGGGTTATACTGATATGTTGGTTACCATTTTATTGCTGTTATAAACACCATGAACAAGTAAAAATATAAAAGAAAGAAACTACATTGGCTTATCATTCCAGAAATTAAAGTACCATGATGATGTATCAAAGGAAGCAGCAGAAACAACTGAGTGCTCACACTCCAGAACTTTAAGCAGGAGGTAGACTACATGCCTGGAATGCCATGAGCCTTTTGAAAGCTAAAGCCTGCTCCCAGTGATACACCTTCTAACCCTTCACAAATAGTTCCATGAACTGCCTATTATTTAAACATATTAGCCCACAGGAACAATTCTCATCCAAACTGTCACAACTGGCATAGAAATAGGGCACATAGGTCTCTGAGGGAGGTCAAGGGCTATCATATTCATTTCCAAACCCTTTTCCATCATAAGCTTCTGTTCAATCTCCACTGCAGCGTTCTGAGAGTGTTGGGGGTGGGGGTAGATCTCACCTAGCAACAAGGTTCTAGACACAAAGGTGAGAATTATCTTAGGTTTGCCCATGGCCAACTATGTGAGGGATTTTGCAATTTGGCAATTTGAAGAGGGAAGACCCACCTCCCAAGTGGGAGGATCCATTTCCTGGACCCAAGCTCTGAATTGAATAGGACAAAGAGATGCAGCAAAGCTGCAGCATTCATTTCTTTCTTCTTCCTGACTGTGTAAATCATATATGACCACATGTCTCAAGCTCTTACTAATGTGATTCCAGTAAAATGTAATATACCTTCCCACTGTGACTCAACATAAAGTACTTCCTCATTTAAATTACTTGTATCAAGATATTTCATCTCAGCAACAGGGAAGACCACTAAGCTAGAAATCATCCCTCTCTTGTTCTGAACCACATTTTTATCTGAAGCCCAATACTGTGCTTTCTGGTTTTTAAATTTTTAAATCCATATCTTGATAGAGGAACTATTTTACTACAGCCATATATTCAAGTTCCACATAGAAGTTTATTTACTTAAAAAAATTAAGGGAAATAACTGAGGGAAACTTCAGTTTCTTCTATTCTTTCTTCACTGGAAATTGAATACTCAAATTCACTCCCTCCAAACACTATATCACATATCACGACACTCTATATATATGTATAATATGTATCATTATAATATATCACATATCATTATATTGAAGTACATACATTATAATTACAATTTTTGAACCAAACTCAAGATATAAAATTCACAAAAATTAACATTTTATTCTTTTTAAAAAAGATTTATTTATTGTTATATATAAGTACATTGTAGCTGTCTTCAGATACACCAGAAGAGATGGTTGTAAGCCACCATGTGGTTGCTGGGATTTGAACTCAGGACCTTTGGAAGGTTGAGAGCAGTCATTGCTCTTATCTGCTGAGCCATCTCTCCAGCCCAATATTTTATTCTTACATTTCAATTTATATTCTCTAGGATTATGAATATTTTATACTCTGTCTCTTACCTAAATTCCGTTTAGTTCCACCAGTGTTTGAAATATAATGCAGAGCTAAATATCATTCGTTGTTATGTAGTAAATATTTTAAACTATTAAATCATGGGAAATCCTTACTTTTGATACATCATTCAAGTATTTATTTATTCCAGATTTGTTTAGCAAGATTTTAAAGCTAGGGTCCAAATATTTTAGCAATCCCTAATTTTGAAATAGTAGTTTCTGAAGAGTATAAATCTTTATATATTATGAGTAAATGATTACAATACCTAAGTAAGTTCCCAGGTCTACTTGTCGAGTCTTCTTAATGCACTGCTTCATTTTCTTTTCTCTCGGGACTAGGGCTATGGTGGAGCTTGGTAATGTTGGGAGTGCTTAGTATGCATGAAGCACTGGACTTAATTCTCCGAACCACTGTAAAAATTAAACAAAAATAAGAAGGAAAGAATAAACTGGAGGGAGGTAAGGAATGAAGGATGGAAAGAGGATGACAGGAGAGATGAGGGTAGAGGGGGGAAAATAGTAAATGAAGGAAGGAAGGAAGAGAGAAAATCGACAAGTTTCCCCCTTCACCCAATATAGATTTGAAACTTAATCATTGCTAGTAAATAGGTAATAAATGGATTAAAAGTAGAAGACATGAATGTGCATACAAGTTTAACATATGTAGCCACAGAAAATATAAAACTCAAAGAAAGACCAGACGATTGATGATTACATTGAAGAGATTGAAGCAAGGAAGATGTAGACAAGTTTACAGGGATAGTAAATGAATTGAAGGTAAAGTAGACTTCTAGTGGCTCATGTTCCTCTAGATTCTATGATATACAATAGGTAATCCTTTTAGATTTTCTTCTATTACTTCAAGTGATAGCAATGTACACAGCAAGGTCTGGTGTTTGTTTAGCCTTTACTGGGATTTTTCTTGATATACTATAACAACATGTACAATAACAATATAAAGAAGTACAAGAGAACCAGCTTGGGTCTGTTTTTAATAAAGCTGCCAATGCTCTCATGGAGTTCTTTCCTTTCCTTTCCTTTCCTTTCCTTTCCTTTCCTTTCCTTTCCTTTCCTTTCCTTTCCTTTCCTTTCCTTTCCTTTCCTTTCCTTTTCTCTTCCTTTCTTTGTTTGTTTTTGTCTTTGTACTTCTTATTTTTTTTATTACATATTTTCTTTATTTACATTTCAAATGTTATCTCCTTTCCTGGTTTCCCCTCTGAAAAGTTCCTACTCCCTATCCCCTCCCCCTGCTCACCAACCCACCCACTCATACTTCCTAGCCCTGAGTATAGAACCTTCACAGGACCAAGGGCCTCTCCTCCTATTGATGTCCAAGGAGGCCATCCTCTGCTACATATGCACCTAGAACCATGAGTCC